>NC_059443.1:70424987-70447487 GCF_905237065.1 Salmo salar | reverse complement strand
AGGGGTGGTGTTTTTCTAAAAAGGGCATTTGATTTAAGTATTCCGGGGTTTTTGGGCACTGTTTGATTTTCATGTATTCTATGTTGAGTCTAGTGTGTCTGTTTCTATGTTTGGGTTCATTGGGGTTGGGACTCTCAATTGAAGGCAGGTGTTGTCTATTTGCCTTTGATTGAGAGTCCCATATATGAGGGTGTGTTTGTCTTTTGTAGGAGATTGTTTTTGCACTGCGTTAGGATAGCCTGCAAAACTGTTGCACTGTCATTGTTTATTGTTTTTTTGTATAGTGTTCACATGAGCGATTAATTAAATTCAAAGATGAACACGACATCCGCTGCGTATTGGTCTACATTTTCAGACGACGATTTCGCTATATCGTCAGAAGACGAAGACAACCGTGACATACTATATACCATGATGGGTTATGATTCTACATAACATAGTACCATGGTGGGTTATGATACTATATACCACGATGGGTTATGATACTATATACCATGATGGGTTATGATACTATATACCATAATGGGATATGATACTATGTACCACGATGGGTTATGATATTATATACCACGATGGGTTATGATACTTTATACCATGATGGGTTATGATACTACATACCACAATGGTTTATGATACTACATACCGTGATGGGTTATGATACTATATACCATGATGGGTTATGATACTATATACCATGATGGGTTATGATACTATATACCATGATGGGTTATGATACTACATACCATGATGGGTTATGGTACTATATACCATGATGGGTTATGATACTATATACCATGATGGGTTATGATACTATATATCATGATGGGTTATGATACTACATACCATGATAGGTTATGATACTACATACCATGATGGGTTATGATACTACATGCCATGATGGGTTATGATACTATATACCATGATGCGTTATGATACTATATACCATGATGGGTTATGATACTATATACCATGATGGGTTATGATACTATATACCATGATGGGTTATGATACTATATAGCATGATGGGTTATGATACTATATACCATGATGGGTTATGATACTATATACCATGATGCGTTATGATACTACATACCATGATGGGTTATGATACTATATACCATGATGGGTTATGATACTATATACCATGATGGGTTATGATACTATATACCATGATGGGTTATGAAACTATACACCATGATAGGTTATGATACTATACACCATGATGGGTTATGATACTATACACCATGATGGGTTATGATACTATACACCATGATGGGTTATGATACTATACACCATGATGGGTTATGATACTATACACCATGATGGGTTATGATACTATACACCATGATGGGTTATGATACTATATACCATGATGGGTTATGATACTATACACCATGATGGGTTATGATACTATACACCATGATGGGTTATGATACTATATACCATGATGGGTTATGATACTATATACCATGATGGGTTATGATACTATATACCATGATGGGTTATGATACTACTTACCGGTGTAGCAGTTGTACTAAGGCATAAAAGTTCTTAAAGAATCAATGTGCATCATTCATTTAAATGACAATTGAATAGGTAAAGTGGTATGCTCAAATTACCTCGACTAACCTGTACCCCCCCGCACATTGACTCGGTACCGGTACCCCCTGTATATAGCCTCCACATTGACTCAGTACTGGTGTTCCCTGTATATAGCCTCCACATTGACTCTGTACCAGTACCCCCTGTATATAGCCTCCACATTGACTCAGAACCGGTACCCCCTGTATATAGCCTCCACATTGACTCTGTACCAGTACCCCCTGTATATAGCCTCCACATTGACTCAGAACCGGTACCCCCTGTATATAGCCTCCACATTGACTCAGTACTGTTACCCCCTGTATATAGCCTCCACATTAACTCAGTACCGGTACCCCCTGTATATAGCCTCCACATTGACTCAGTACTGTTACCCCCTGTATATTGCCTCCACATTGACTCAGTACCGGTACCCCCTGTATATAGCCTCCACATTGACTCAGTACCGGTAC
This sequence comes from Salmo salar, assembly GCF_905237065.1. NCBI lineage: Eukaryota > Metazoa > Chordata > Actinopteri > Salmoniformes > Salmonidae > Salmo > Salmo salar. The sequence goes on along the minus strand of NC_059443.1, from coordinate 70,445,433 downwards.
CCCCTGTATATACTGTAGCCACATTATTGTTATGTAAATGTATTGTGTTACTTTTTGATTGATTGGATTTTTTTTTACTTGAGTTTTTTAGTAAATATTTTATTAACTCTATTTCTTGAACTGCATTGTTGGTTAAGGGCTTGTATGTTAGCATTTCACGGTAGAATTAGGCTTAGTGATTATGGCTTTAGATTGCAGCAAAAAGGTGTTTGAAAAATGCTAAATTCACCATCTTCCAGAGGAGGGGGATCCCGCCCCTGGACCGCCACCCATCTATCATCACGTAATTCATGCCCCCTCTAAAATAATGGGTGCATGACACCCCTGTGTGTGTCTGCGTGTGTGTGTTTGTGTGGCCTTTCAGTCCTCTGGCCAGATGCTATATGACTCTATGACCTGTGGCTTTGATGTTACAACCCTTTACGAACATTAACCATGAATAACCTCTCTGTAACCTTATATTAACCCTTATATGACTCCTGTGTGTTCCTTCGTGGTCTCCTCATGCTACTGACACTACGAACTCTACCATGCCACTATGTAACCTCTACGAACCCTTATAACTCCTGTGTGTTCCTGCAGGGTGTCAGTGGGGAGGGCGGGCTCATGTCCCTAGGACCTTTGTCTCTATGACACCTCTATGCAACTTCTATGAACCCTCTATGAAGCATTATAACCCCTATATGAAGCATTATAGCCCATATTAGAAGTATTGCAACCTCAATATAAACCTTCTTTGATGCCTGCAGGGGCTCTAATATGGCGTTTCACTCCTATCAACTAAAAAGAAGAAGAAGCGGCTCCAGTGGGCACACTGATAATGGACAACTGAGGAGTGGAAAAACATTGGCTGGTCCGATGAATCCCGGTTTCTGTTGCGTCATGCTGATGGCAGAGTTGGCGTAAGCAGCATGAGTCCATGGCCCCATCCTGCTTGGTGTCAAAGGTTCAGGCTGGTGGCGTAATGGTGTGGGGAATGTTTTCCTGGCACATGTTAGGTCTCGGCACACATTATCCCTTGATATGTTAGGATGGAACACAACACCTTGTAGAATTACCCAAAGAATTCAGGATGTTCTATATACCGGACAGTTTATTAGGTACACCCATCTAGTACCGGGTCGGACTCCCCTTTGCAACCAGAATATCCTGAATTCCGGACAGTTTATTAGGTACACCCATCTAGTACCAGGTCGGACTCCCCTTTGTATATATATATATATATACACTGCTCGAAAAAATAAAGGGAACACTAAAATAACACATCCTAGATCTGAATGAATGAAATAATCTTATTCAATTCTTTTTTCTTTACATAGTTGAATGTGCTGACAACAAAATCACACAAAAATAATCAATGGAAATCCAATTTATCAACCCATGGAGGTCTGGATTTGGAGTCACACTCAAAATTAAAGTGGAAAACCACACTACAGGCTGATCCAACTTTGATGTAATGTCCTTAAAACAAGTCAAAATGAGGCTCAGTAGTGTGTGTGGCCTCCACGTGCCTGTATGACCTCCCTACAATGCCTGGGCATGCTCCTGATGAGGTGGCGGATGGTCTCCTGAGGGATCTCCTCCCAGACCTGGACTAAAGCATCCACCAACTCCTGGACAGTCTGTGGTGCAACATGGCGTTGGTGGATGGAGCGAGACATGATGTCCCAGATGTGCTCAATTGGATTCAGGTCTGGGGAACGGGAGGGCCAGTCCATAGCATCAATGCTTTCCTCTTGCAGGAACTGTTGACACACTCCAGCCACATGAGGTCTTGCATTGTCTTGCATTAGGAGGAACCCAGGGCCAACCGCACCAGCATATGGTCTCACAAGGGGTGTGAGGATCTCATCTCGGTACCTAATGGCAGTCAGGCTACCTCTGGCGAGCACATGGAGGGCTGTGCGGCCTCCCAAAGAAATGCCACCCCACACCATGACTGACCCACCGCCAAAGCGGTCATGCTGGAGGATGTTGCAGGCAGCAGAACGTTCTCCACGGCGTATCCAGACTCTGTCACGTCTGTCACATGTGCTCAGTGTGAACCTGCTTTCATCTGTGAAGAGCACAGGGCGCCAGTGGCGAATTTGCCAATCTTGGTGTTCTCTGGCAAATGCCAAACGTCCTGCACGGTGTTGGGCTGTAAGCACAACCCCCACCTGTGGACGTCGGGCCCTCATACCACCCTCATGGAGTCTGTTTCTGACCGTTTGAGCAGACACATGCACATTTGTGGCCTGCTGGAGGTCATTTTTCAGGGCTCTGGCAGTGCTCCTCCTGCTCCTCCTTGCACAAAGGCGGAGGTAGCGGTCCTGCTGCTGGGTTGTTGCCCTCCTACGGCCTCCTCCACGTCTCCTGATGTACTGGCCTGTCTTCTGGTAGCGCCTCCATGCTCTGGACACTACGCTGACAGACACAGCAAACCTTCTTGCCACAGCTCGCATTGATGTGCCATCCTGGATGAGCTGCACTACCTGAGCCACTTGTGTGGGTTGTAGACTCTGTCTCATGCTACCACTAGAGTGAAAGCACCGCCAGCATTCAAAAGTGACCAAAACATCAGCCAGGAAGCATAGGAACTGAGAAGTGGTCTGTGGTCCCCACCTGCAGAACCACTCCTTTATTGGGGGTGTCTTGCTAATTGCCTATAATTTCCACCTGTTGTCTATTCCATTTGCACAACAGCATGTGAAATTTATTGTCAATCAGTGTTGCTTCCTAAGTGAACAGTTTGATTTCACAGAAGTGTGATTGACTTGGAGTTACATTGTGTTGTTTAAGTGTTCCCTTTATTTTTTTGAGCAGTGTATATATATATACATGTAGGGAATAGGGTGCGATATTTGGGATACAACCGTAGTCTTTAGTGGCAAAGTGATGTCATTTACTGTTTGCCACTTCCTTCTCCCGTTTGACAGTCTGGAGAACAGATATCTGTGGTCGGCCATGCACATGAACCAATGGGCCAGCGTCTATGAAATATTAGATATAGGCAGTGTAAGGAAACTTACACACACGCACATGCGCACGCACACACAAAATCATTTTATCAACACACTAGATTAATAATCGGGGCGGCAGGTAGCCAAGTGGTTAGAGCGTTGGACTAGTGACCGAAAGGTTGCTAAATCGAATCCTCGAGTTGACGAGGTAAAAATCTGTCGTTCTGCCCTTGAACAAGGCAGTTAACCCACTGTTCCTAGACCGTCATTGTAAATAAGAATTTGTTCTTAACTGACTTGCCTAGTTAAATAAAGGTTAAATAAAAATCTCTCTCTCTCTCTTTCTTTCTTTCTCTCTCTCTTTCTTTCTTTTTTCTCTCTTTCTCTCTCTCTCTCTTTCTTTCTCTCTGAAGTGTTAATCGTTGGGGACTTTAACATTGCCTGGGGAAACCATGACTCTGATTGTTTAAAGGATTTTTGTGTTAAATTAAATCTGACCCAGTTAATTAATAAACCCACGCATTCAAATCTGAAGGACCCTACAAAATCAACCTTGATCAACCTTATATTTACAATTACCCCAGAATAATATGTTGCAAGTGGGGTGTTTTCCTTATATCTAAGTGACCATTGTCCCATTGTCTGTATCAGGGATGTGTGAATACCAAGATCCATCCAGAAAGAGGAATTTTACACTTTTCAATAAAGGCCTTCTTCAATCATCTTCAATGTAGTGACATTGACTGTATCTCATCTAGTCATGATCCACAGCTTTTTATTTTATTTTATTTTTTATTTCACCTTTATTTAACCAGGTAGACCAGTTGAGAACAAGTTCCCATTTGCAACTGCGACTTGGCCAAGATAAAGCAAAGCAGTGCGACACAAACAACAACACAGAGTTACACATGGAATAAACAATAACACAATAGAAAAAAAGTCTATATACAGTGTGTGCAAATGACGTGAGGAGGTAAGGCAAAAAATAGGCCATAGTAGCAAAGTAATTACAATTTAGCAGATTAACACTGGAGTGATAGATGTGCAGATGATGATGTGCAAGTAGAGATACTAGTGTGCAAAAGAGCAGAAAAGTAAATGAAAACAATATGGGGATGAGGTAGATAGATTGGGTGGACTATTTACAGATGGACAATGTACAGCTGCAGCGATCGGTTAGCTGCTCAGATGCTGATGTTTAAAGTTAGCGAGGGAGATATAAGTCTCCAACTTCAGCGATTTTTGCAATTCGTTCCAGTCATTGGCAGCAGAGAACTGGAAGGAGAGGTGGCCAAACGAGGTGCTCTAAAAAACTTCTCAAATGTCAATTTATTTTACTAGGCAAATCAATTAAGAACAAATTCTTATTTACAATGACAGCCTAGGAACAGTGGGTTAACTGCCTTGTTCAGGGGCAGAACGACAGATTTTTTCCTTGTCAGCTCAGGGATTTGATCTTACAACCTTTCCGGTTACAAGTCCAACACTCTAACCACTAGGCTACCTGCCGCCCTAATGTGGTGACATTGACTGTATCTCATCTATTCATGATCCAGAGCTGCTCTGAAACACTTCTGAAATGTCTTCAATGTTACTGTTGATAAGCACATCCCCTTAAAAAGCCTTAAAAACCATGAGAGTTAAAAGTAGGTCTAACCCTTGGTTCACACCGGAGCTGCCAAAGTTATACACAATAGAGATGCTGTCTGGGCCAAAGCTAGATTAACAGACTCATGCCCAGATTGGCAATCATTTAGGAGATTGAGAAATATATGTGTAAAAGTAGTTAGAAAAGCTAAATCTGATTATTTTGTGCAGGAAATCCGGCCAAGTTCAGGAAAAGTGTTAAAACTCTGACGGGTTGTAACTCCTGTTATCTTCCCCGTCAAATGAATCTTGTCTCTGGCATCATTACTGATCACATTTATATCATTCATGCTTTTAATGAACATTTTATTTCTGCGGGCTATTTTTTGGACTCGGTTTCTAAGCCAACTCACTTCAAGTGTGGTCTGGATATTATTGGAGGTCATTTGTTGATTAATAATACTGAAAATGTTCTGGATATTATTGGAGGTAATTTGGTACATAAAGGTGTTCCACAGGGATCAACAAGAGCACCTGTTATTTTTACGGTTTATAGAAATGCTATTGGTCAATCTGTTAAAAATAGTGATCTTCATTTGTATGCGGATGACACTATTATGTATGTCATTTCTCTGACTATGGATTTAGCGTTGTCAAGGTTACAGTCGGATGTTGCAGCTGTTCAGGAAACCCTTACCAATTTAAAGCTTGTACTTCATACAGGAAAAACTCAACACATGCTGTTTTCAAAGTCTGGTCAAAATATCTCAGTCAGGTGACATCCTCACTCCTTGAATGGTTCTGTAATTGAACTAGTCCCTGCATACAAATACCTTGGTATTTAGATGGACAATGATCTATCATTTAAGAAACATACAAATGAGCTTGTTGAAGAAGCTTAAATGGAAAGTGAGTTTCCTTCCTGCTGGATATCATAAGGTGAATGCACCAATTTGTAAGTCGCTCTGGATAAGAGCGTCTGCTAAATGACGTAAATGTAAATGTAAATGTCTATATAGAAACAGAGCTTGTTTTTCTTTGGCTAGCAGGAAGCCAATCGTAGAATCAACTTTTCTACCTGTTCTTGACTATGGTGATACGATCTCCTGAAGTACAACTGACTCTTCTCTAAAATCTCTTGATTGTTTATCACAGCGCCCTTCATTTTATTACATCTGACAGCTTTAATACTCATCACTGCATCCTTCACCAAGTTGTCTGGGACCTCTTTTAAAGACATGTAGATCAGCTCATTACTGTCTTTTTGTTTATAAAGCCCTACTCCACAAGCTGCCAACATACTAAACATCTTTGTTGAAATGTAGAGTTTCATGTCAGAGGGTTGGTTATTAATGATGACGACTCCCTTGTTAACCACAGGAGCTGCTGTTTCATATCAGGCACCTTGTGTGGAATAGTCTCCAGTTGGCACTTCGTTTGGATCATTTGGTGTCCCTGGGTCAATTTAAGAAATTGGTAAAGGATTTTTATAGTGATGAATGTGTTTGTTTTATTTGATCATAATGGCTAGTGTGTATATTGTATGTTTAATGTGTATATTGCATGTTTAGTGTGTATATTGTATGTTTAATGTGTATATTGTATGTTTAGTGTGTATATTGTATGCTTAGTGTGTATATTGTATGTTTAATGTGTATATTGTATATTTAGTGTGTATATTGTATGTTTAGTGTGTATATTTGGTGTAGTTTTTATATAATTGTGTGTGTGTTGATGAGACTGTTGTTCCCAGGGCACTCTCTCTGTCAATCTCTCTCTCTCTCTCTCTCTCTCTCTCTCTCTCTCTTTTGCCCTCTCTCATTCAACTTCCCCTCACTCCTTTTAACCCCCCCCCCCTCTCTCTCTCTCTTTCTTTCTCTCTACTGCTCCCCCCTCTCTCCCCCCAGACTGACAACATCACACCCTTCCAATGGGTAGTACGTCTCACCTCTGACCTTTCACCTCAGGGCAGTATGCAGGTTCTCACTAGATAGTCAATATCGGTTGTATCGTAACATTTTATGCAAACAAAAATGTGCTATTTGGTCTTAAATATAAGCCTAGGTTTAGGCATAAAGTTAGGGTTAGGTTTAAAATCAGATTTTAAGAAGATAAATTGTAGAATTATGCAGGGTTTCTGACTTTGCAACTTGGCCAGATAGTGACGACCCAGTACTATATATATCTCAGAGTAGTGGTGTTGATCTAGGATCTGGTCACCCCAGTCCATGTAATCTTATAAATGTTGATCTAATAGGCAAAACTGATCCCAGAACAGCACTCCTACTCTGGGATGCTTTATAAATACGGGCACTGACCTCCAACCTCATCATTGACCCCTCTGTTTATAACCGCTGACCCCTAACCCCAGTCTCTAACCATAGCCCGTACTTACAACATGCTCTAAATTGCTAGGTATAACTCGTCCTTAACCACAGATCTGGGATCAGCTTCTTTCTTCCTAAATCCGAACCTTGAATGGGAAATCCTCAGCTGAAACAATAACAAAGCGAATCCCCTCCACTGTTTCGGTAGAAAGCTGAGGGATGGGGCTGGAGAAATGTAACGACTCTCAATTTCATAGACAGAGGTATGGGTGCAAGGACTGAACATCCATGATAACAAAAGTATCATTTTAACCATGTTTTGAGGCGGTACAGTGTTCGTTTATCTGTATTTTGTTTACAAACATTGGAGTAAAAAAAGCGTATATTTTGGGTTTCTGATGGGGTACGACAGATGAACTAAGCTCATGAGGCATTTATAAGTTATATTTTTCAAGAATGAATTGGTACATATTTTACATATTTTTCAATTTATAAGTTCAAAAAAATGGATGTAGCAACTGCAGATTGCCCCTTTAACCACCATAGGGGAGAAATGAAAAATGAACTGCAGATTGCCCCTTTAACCACCATAGGGGAGAAATGAAAAATGAACTGCAGATTGCCCCTTTAACCTCCATAGGGGAGAATTGAAAAATGAACTGCAGATTGCCCCTTTAACCACCATAGGGGAGAAATGCAAATCGGACCCAAAGTCAGTGTCTATAGTAGGGAGAGTAATCAGATAAAATATGACTTGATTTCTTTGTCCTATTTCTTTAGCTCTCAACTATTGTGTCTCTAGAAGAAATTGCAATGAAGATGGTGGTAAATTCCATGTCTTTCAGTCGTGTATTGTGTGTGTGTGCGTGTGTGTGTGTGTGTGTGTGTGTGTGTTGCTTCTTCTTCCCTCTTCTAGAACCAGTTGTGGTTCAGTCTGGGGGTTTGTCTGCTACTCTTCATCCCATTAGTACTCCTGTCAGCTAGACTGTCATCTTTCCACCAACGGATGAAGTACATGGCTGATGGCTGCATCGCCCGGGACAGGAAACTAGCCCTTGTCATCATTGCGGGGTTGTTTGTCAAGTTATCCCCCACCAGCTGTTCCTCAGCAGGGGAATCCGTCTACCTTGGTGTCCCCCTCTAGCCCCCCGACCACAGTCTGCGCCCCTCAGCCCCCCTCCCAATACAGGACTCCCCATCTTCCCTTCTCCTCCCCCGTCTCCCCAACCCTCTGCCTCCAACAATCTTTTCACCTTTTTCGACTTCTTCCGATTCTTTTGATGTGTGGACTGACTGGACTTATAGGCGACAGGTAGGTGGATAACGCCGACCCCCCAAACACACACATCTTCATATATCAGTAGATCAGATGGTCACATGATGCACTGAGAAAAGAACCAGAGGATCAATGAAATGACAGTTCTGAAATACAACATAAAAACTTTCTTGATGGTGCCATTTAGATTTTTCTTGTCTTTGATTTTTGAGGGGGAAAGATAGGAAGGATGGAAAGGTTGTGGTTGACCTATTGATAGAGTCCACGTCCCAAATGGCACCCTATTGCCTATATATAGTGCACTACTTTTGACCAGGGCCCTGGTGGACTATGTGGGGAAAAGGGTGCATATTGGAATGCACACAGTGTGTGGACCTTTGTATTCCGTTAACTCATTTCCAAAAAATTCCGGAGTCTGTCTGTGACATTTCGAGGCAATGTCTGGATCTCTCACAGAGTTGGCAGAGAAAAGATTAAATGTCTTATTGTTATCTGATGACATTTGCGTTAAATTTCAGCCAATGAGCCAAACAAAGGGATGTGAAGGGTGCACAGACCTTTACATTATTTAGACTGAACCTACCAGGCATTTAGACATTAGAGAAGTTCAAATGTATTTATAAAGCCCTTTATACATCAGCCGATGTCACAAAGTGCTATACAGAAACCCAGCCTAAAACCCCAAACAGCAAGCAATGCAGATGTAGAAGCACGGTGGCTAGGAAAAACACCCTAGAAAGGCAGGAACCTAGGAAGAAACCTAGAGAGGAACCAGGCTCTGAGGGGTGGCTAGTCCTCTTCTGGCTGTGCCGGGTGGAGATTATAACAGTACATGGCCAAGATGTTCAAATGTTCATAGATGACCAGCAGGGTCAAATAATAATAATCACAGTGGATGTCGAGGGTGCAACAGGTCAGTACCTCAGGAGTAAATGTCCCTTGGCTTTTCATAGCCAGGCATTCCAAGTTAGAGACAGCAGGTGCGGTAGAGAGAGAGTCTAATAACAGCAGGTCTGGAACAAGGTAGCACGTCTGGGGAACAGGCAGAGACAGCAAGAGCGGTTCGTCGCTCCAGTGCCTTTCCGTTCACCTTCACACCCCTGGGCCAGACTACACTCAATGACCTACTGCAAAGATGAGTCTTCAATAAAGACTTAAAGGTCGAGACCGAGTCTGCGTCTCTCACACGGATAGGCAGACCATTCCATAAAAATGGAGCTCTATAGGAGAAAGCCCTGCCTCCAGCTGTTTGCTGAGAAATTCTAGTGACAATAAGAAGGCCTGTGTCTTGTGACCGTAGTGTACGTGTAGGTATGTACGGCAGGACTAAATCGGAGAGATAGATAGGAGCAAGCCTGTGTAATGCTTTGTAGGTTAGCAGTAAAATCTTGAAATCATCCCTTGCCTTAATAGGAAGCCAGTGTGGAGAGGCTAGTACTGGAGTAATATGATCACATTTTTGGGTTCTAGTCAAGATTCTAGCAGCCGTGTTTAAATTCAAATTCAAATGTATTTATATAGCCCTTCTTACATCAGCTGATATATCAAAGTGCTGTACAGAAACCCAGCCTAAAACCCCAAACAGCAAGCAATGCAGGTGTAGAAGCACGATGGCTAGGAAAAACTCCCTAGAAAGGCAAAAACCTAGGAAGAAACCTAGAGAGGAACGAGGCTATGAGGGGTGGCCAGTCCTCTTCTGGCTGTGCCGGGTGTAGATTATAACAGAACATGGCCAAGATGTTCAAATATTCATAAATGACCAGCATGATCAAATAATAGTAATCACAGTGAACAGGTCAGGGTTCCATAGCCGCAGGCAGAACAGTTAAAACTGGAACAGCAGCACGGCCAGGTGAACTAGGAACAACAAGGAGTCATCATGCCAGGTAGTCCCGAGGCATGGTCCTAGGGTTCAGGTCCTCCGAGAGAGAGAAAGAAAGAGAGAGAGAGAAAGAGAGAATTAGAGAGAGCATACTTAAATTCACACAGGACACAGGATAAGACAGGAGAAATAACATTACAAATATCTGAAACTTTTTGTCCAAAAATGATGCAGAAAAGCTAATCCATGCTTTTGTCACTTCTAGATTAGTTGACTGCAATGCTCTACTTTCCGGCCCCCCGACACAAACTACTGCAGCATAAATACTGGAGGCTGAGACAGGAGCACTAAGTAACTAACTAACTAAGCAACTAACTAAGTAACTAACTAACTAGCTAACTAGCACTAACTGAAGTTGATTTAGTGCTATTATCCGGGTAGCCGGAAAGTAGAGCATTGCAGTCAACTAATCTAGAAGTGACAAAAGCATGGATTAGCTTTTCTGCATCATTTTTGGACAAAAAGTTTCAGATATTTGTAATGTTACAAAGACGGAAAAAACTGTCATTGAAATACTCTTGATATGTTCAATGAACACTGTTTATAACCCTTCCTGAGCACCAGTAATGGACAATTTGGACAAATTAAAACTTTTGAAAATATATATGAATGTAGCTAGATTAACTTTTGGCCATATAATGAAATCTATCTAGTTTCTATAATTTATATATGATTTTTACAGTTTACAACAATTTAAAAATACAAATAATCCCAGAGGATGACACATGAAAGAATGAAAAATACACTGATTTCCAATATATTTATATTCTTGTCCTCCTAGTAGTGAATTGAATCAATGATAGCTAGCTACAGTATCTTCGATACACGACGACCAGTGACGTCCACAGGCGCTAGGACCATGCAGTCTCCAGACAGGCAAGGGAAGTCTCACTCACAGCTAGCTAGCTTGCAAGCTAACATTGGTATCTGTAGTTTTCTGAGCGAACGGTATGGATTCATATAAATAATCGTTTGATTGAGGTAAGAATGGGTTTGATGAATCATTTATGACAACATATACACCTTGCTAGCTGTCCTCAAACGATGTTAGGTTGTACATCGACAAGGAAGCAGACATTGAAAGAAAAGAGCTAGCTAGCTATAGCTAGGTACTATAGACCCACAATGTAGCTATGCATGACGAGTAGGTAGCAGCTTGTTGTCATTAACGATAACATTTGCCAGCACTAGTTATCTGGCTGTATCCTGATTGTTCTCTTTGCGCAACAGGATATTACAAAGTGGGCCTGCCCTGACTGAATATGCATTGATTGGGCCACTGCTTGGAATGTTAGCTAGCTGTCGACTACATTTCCAATGGAACACATAGTTAGCTAGCGTTAGCATGATATGTCAGTTTCATACAATATATCCCCATAAAGCATATGATACGTAAGAACAGTTCACTGCATGCAATAGTCAAACCATAGGTAATTGTTTACAAGTGACTAGTATTGGTTAGCCGGTAACGTTAGCTAGCTAACATAGTAGCTAGCCAACCTACGTTGTTGCCAGTCACCGAAAAGTTAATATTCGAAAGTTAAACAACTCTTTATTTAGTACAAGGCAACTCAGTTCCTAAAGTGCAACTCAAACATCGGCCACTACGTATCATATGCTTTACATTACATTTACATTTACATTTTAGTCATTTAGCAGACGCTCTTATCCAGAGCGACTTACAGTAGTGAATGCATACATTTCATACAATTTCATACATTTGTTTTTGCTGGCCCCCCGTGGGTATCGAACCCACAACCCTGGCGTTGCAAACACCATGCTCTACCAACTGAGCTACAGGGAAGGCTTTATGGGGATATATTGTATGAAACTGACATATCATGCTAACGCTAGCTAGCTATGTGTTCCATTGGAAATGTAGTCGACAGCTAGCTAACATTCCAAGCAGTTGCCCAATCAATGCATTTACAGTCAGGGCAGGCCCACTTTGTAATATCCTGTTGCGCAAAGAGAACAATCAGGATACAGCCAGATAAGGACATGAATCACGATTAACTAGCTAACGTTAGCTTGTGTTGCATTCATTGTTTCTATTATAGTAGCTAGTATTATCACGTCACTTCTTGGGACTGACTGAGTGAACACATGTAGCTAAGAATGCTTTGTTGACAGTTTAGGCTACTTGATTTAGGCCTAGTTAACTTTTGTAGATTGCTATTGCAATAGCTGGGAACATTCACCTATTTTGCAACCATACATTGATGACTAATCATATACAGTATATAAATGGGAAATAAGTGACAGTTATCTAACCCCGTGTTAAAACTCGACCAGAACTGAGGGTTCTAAATGCCATACACGCTTGACAATAGAAGCACCTTTTACATTAACACTGTTGAATGCGGGTCCAAGCCAGTGTGGAATGCCTAAAACTGGTGTGTGTGTATGTATTGTCTGTCCTTTTTTGTTTTTCTGTGTGAATACTAGCTACATGCCTATTTGCGTCTGCTGTGTTTACATTTCTATGCTTACTTATTTGTGTGTGTGTCCAGACCCAGCCATGTCTCAGCTGGAGAAGAAGGCGGGGCTTCTGAGAAGGACTTCCTCCTCTAAGAAACCCCTGAAGGAAAAAGTGGTGCTGATGTATGATGAGATCTTTGCGGTAAGATAGAGGGATGGATAGAGAGAAGAGGGAATGATGGACAAAGATAAGGGGAGAGAGAGAGGGAGGGGAGAGGGAATGATGGATACAGATAAGAAGAGAGGGAGAGAAGAGGGAGGGAGGGAGGGAGGGAGGGAGAGAAGAGGAAAGGATGGATAAAGATAAGAAGAGAGGGATAGAAAGAGGGGGGAGAGAAAGGGAGAAGGATTGATGAAGAGAGGGATGGACAGAGAGGGAGGTTTGTGCAGAGCTAAAGGGATGTGATCAAGTGAAAGAGTAAGAGCATAGGGGAAGAAAGAGTGAGGGTCGGAACAGACAGATAGGAACAGAAATGAGGGTGGTGGACTTGCTCTCATAGTTCGTTTCACCTCAAAAAGCACAAGAAAGAGAATTTCAACACCCACCATCTCAGATTGTCCTGAAATCATTTTCTGTACTTAGTAACGGATACTATTATCATTCCTGAAACATTATTTTGTTGAAATATAATTTTATCTCTGAGAAATTAAGATAATTGATTGCACCCAAATTGGCCATTTTAATTGATAAGATTCAGATAATTTTCAATAAATATAGTACCCAACATCTGGTTTGGACCACACTTCTAACTACCAATGAGTAAGACATGATGAATCCCCCCCAAAATTGTCAAATGCCACCCACGGACCCCCCATGCCAATCCCACCCCAACAACCAGTATACAGTATCATTTGCCGATGTTTGACAAATAGTATGAAACTGTTGCTTGGAGTATTGCTTCTCCATATTATGTCATGTATTCCCTGTGAATCTGGTGATGTTTTTTTCCCCTGTTCAGAGAAATTAGTAATTGAAGTCGCCTGCATTATTTACAATGAAGTAGTGTGACAGTACCATGTTTTGACCACACGATGTCGCTGTTGCTGCTATACCGCAGCACTATTTTATCAATTTTGCTGGTCTCTTGTGGGTTTTTTTTTCAACTTTGGGTAGAAAACCTTTGTGTGGTCACCCTCACAATTCAAGTCAGTCCTCCATGAAAGCAATTCAGTTTGTCCTAAGTTCTTAACTGACTTGCCTAGTTCAATAAAATGAGCAACCTATTGCTTCAACCCAACTCTCCTTGAATAGTCCAATAAGTGGCCACTCTCTGAGATTCTCATATGAAGACTTTTCCTACAAGCCCAAAACTTTGATGGAGAAATGAGCTACGGACTAAAATGTTGAGACAATCCTAAGAATATAATTAATTGCATGTTTTTCAATAAAATAATATGGAAACATGTCTATATGTATTGTGATTAGTGACATTTACCATTAAACCAAATACCATTACACAACACTATACAGTGTTTGTTTGGGACATTTACCAATAAACCCAACCCAATACCATTACACAACACTATACAGTGTGTGTGTTTGGGACATTTACCATTGAAGACCATTAGGGACCATAACATTGAAGACCATTAGAGACCATAACATTGAAACCATTAGAGACCATAACATTGAAGACCATTAGAGACCATAACATTGAAACCATTAGAGCCATAACATTGAAACCATTAGAGACCATAACATTGAAGCCCATTAGAGTCCATAACATTGAAACCATTAGAGACCATTACATTGAAGACCATAACATTGAAGACCATTAGAGACCATAACATTGAAACCATTAGAGACCATAACATTGAAGCCCATTAGAGACCATAACATTGAAGCCCATTAGAGACCATAACATTGAAACCATTAGAGACCATAACATTGAAACCATTAGAGACCATAACATTGAAACCATTAGAGACCATAACATTGAAACCATTAGAGACCATAACATTGAAGACCATTAGAGACCATAACATTGAAGACCATTAGAGACCATAACATTGAAACCATTAGAGACCATAACATTGAAACCATTAGAGACCATAACATTGAAACCATTAGAGACCATAACATTGAAACCATTAGAGACCATAACATTGAAACCATTAGAGACCATAACATTGAAACCATTAGAGACCATAACATTGAAGACCATAACATTGAAGACCATTAGAGACCATAACATTGAAACCATTAGAGACCATAACATTGAAACCATTAGAGACCATAACATTGAAGCCCATTAGAGACCATAACATTGAAGCCCATTAGAGACCATAACATTGAAACCATTAGAGACCATAACATTGAAACCATTAGAGACCATAACATTGAAACCATTAGAGACCATAACATTGAAACCATTAGAGACCATAACATTGAAGACCATTAGAGACCATAACATTGAAACCATTAGAGACCATAACATTGAAGCCCATTAGAGACCATAACATTGAAGCCCATTAGAGACCATAACATTGAAACCATTAGAGACCATAACATTGAAGACCATTAGAGACCATAACATTGAAACCATTAGAGACCATAACATTGAAGACCATTAGAGACCATAACATTGAAGCCCATTAGAGACCATAACATTGAAACCATTAGAGACCATAACATTGAAGACCATAACATTGAAGCCCATTAGAGACCATAACATTGAAGCCCATTAGAGACCATAACATTGAAGCCCATTAGAGACCATAACATTGAAACCATTAGAGACCATAACATTGAAACCATTAGAGACCATAACATTGAAGACCATTAGAGACCATAACATTGAAGACCATTAGAGACCATAACATTGAAACCATTAGAGACCATAACATTGAAACCATTAGAGACCATAACATTGAAGACCATTAGAGACCATAACATTGAAACCATTAGAGACCATAACATTGAAGACCATTAGAGACCATAACATTGAAACCATTAGAGACCATAACATTGAAGACCATTAGAGACCATAACATTGAAGACTATTAGAGACCATAACATTGAAACCATTAGAGACCATAACATTGAAGACCATTAGAGACCATAACATTGAAACCATTAGAGACCATAACATTGAAGACCATTAGAGACCTTAACATTGAAGACCATTAGAGACCATAACATTGAAACCATTAGAGACCATAACATTGAAACCATTAGAGACCATAACATTGAAGACCATTAGAGACCATAACATTGAAACCATTAGAGACCATAACATTGAAGACCATTAGAGACCATAACATTGAAGACTATTAGAGACCATAACATTGAAACCATTAGAGACCATAACATTGAAGACCATTAGAGACCATAACATTGAAACCATTAGAGACCATAACATTGAAGACCATTAGAGACCTTAACATTGAAGACCATTAGAGACCATAACATTGAAACCATTAGAGACCATAACATTGAAACCATTAGAGACCATAACATTGAAGACCATTAGAGACCATAACATTGAAACCATTAGAGACCATAACATTGAAGACCATTAGAGACCTTAACATTGAAGACCATTAGAGACCATAACATTGAAACCATTAGAACTGCTGTAGCCTCATGGTGTGCTTGTTCACCAGGAAGGGTCTAGCAGTAAGTAATCCAGACCTTTTTTGAAGGGAATAAACCGCACACAAAGGGGCTGTTTCCTGGACAAAGATTAAGTGGAAAAGAAGGAGAAACTGATTTTCTTTCATGGAGAACTGGCTTGAAACCATTTCAGAAACAAGCTGAGATGGTGGGTGTCATGGCTGAGATGGTGGGTGTCATGGCTGAGATGACATGAAGCGACTCTCTGTATCCTCTCTCTTCAGAAAGAGGATCCAGCCAAGAACAACTCCCGTTTCTGGGATGAACTCTTCCTCATGAAGGTAAGAGAGAACAGCTGTTTACATGTGTTTACAAAATGACCCATTTGCATTTGTTTATAAAACTTTTAGCTGTCATTTGGGTTCTAAAAAGGGAATTGCTCTCAACGCACCCCCACTTCTCTCCTTCTCTTCCTCCCATTCCCCACCCTCCTCCTTTCTGTGACCTCCCAACCCTCTTCCCCCCTCCCCTTTCTCTCCCAACCCTCTTCCCCCCTCCCCTTTCTCTCCCAACCCTCTTCCCCCTCCCCTTTGTCTCCCAACCCTCTTCCCCCTCCCCTTTGTCTCCCAACCCTCTTCCCCCCTCCCCTTTCTCTCCCAACCCTCTTCCCCCTCCCCTTTGTCTCCCAACCCTCTTCCCCCTCCCCTTTCTCTCCCAACCCTCTTCCACCTTCCCTTTCGCTCCCAACCCTCTTCCCCCTCCCCTTTTTCTCACAACCCTCTTCCCCCTCCCCTTTCTCTCCCAACCCTCTTCCCCCCTCCCCTTTCTCTCCCAACCCTCTTCCCCCTCCCCTTTCTCTCCCAACCCTCTTCCTTTCTCTCCCAACCCTCTTCCCCCCTCCCCTTTCTCTCCCAACCCTCTTCCCCCTCCCCTTTCTCTCCCAACTCTCTTCCCCCTCCCCTTTCTCTCCCAACCCTCTTCCCCCTCCCCTCCCCTCCCAACCCTCTTTCCCCTCCCCTTTCTCTCCCAACCCTCTTTCCCCTCCCCTTTCTCTCCCAACCCTCTTTCCCCTTCCCCTCTCTCTACCAACCCTCCCTCTTGCCCCACTCTCTCCCTCTTCCTCCCCCCTCTCTCGCTCAACCCTCCCTTTTCCATCCACCCTTTCTCTACTCTCTCACCCCCTGTACCCCCCCCCAGGTGAATCTGGAGTACCTGGAGGCCAAGCTGGAGTCTCTGGATGGAGATGAGGTGATGAAGATTAAAGACAACATCAACAGTTTGTTCCACCACTGTGTTCAGGCCCTGGCAGAGGAGCACCAGATCAAAGTGGTCAACGCCCTGCAGGTAAGTGAGAGTGTGTGTGTGTGTGTGTGTGTGTGTGTGTGTGTGTGTGTGTGTGTGTGTGTGTGTGTGTGTGTGTGTGTGTGTGTGTGTGTGTGTGTGTGTGTGTGTGTGTGTGTGTGTGTGTTCCACCACTGTGATCAGACCCTGGCAGAGGAGCACCAAAGTGGTCAATGCTTTACAGGTTAGTGTGTCGTATGGAACTGACGTGGATGAGCAAATACATGTTCTCATCCAAATCTACTGGATCCATGCTGTATTCTCTACACTGAGAATACCCTCAGAACAGCCTCAATTTGTTAGGGAATGGACTCTACAAGGTGTTGAAAGCGTTCCACAGGGATGCTGGTCCATGTTGACTCCAATGCTTCCCACAGTTGTGTCAAGTTGGATGGATGTCCTTTGGGTGGTGGACCATTCTTGATACACACAGGACACTGTTGAGTGTGAAAAACCCAGCAATGTTGCAGTTCTTGACACAAACCGGTGTGCCTGGCACCTACTACCATACCCCGTTCAAATGCACTTAAATATGTTGTCTTGTCTATTCACCCTCTGAATGACACACATACACAACCCATATCTCAAGGCTTAAAAATCCTTCTTTAACCTGTCTCCTCCCCTTCATCTACACTGACTGAACTGTTTAACAAGTGACATCAATAAGGGATCATAGCCTTCACCTGGATTCACCTGGTCAGTCTGCCATGGAAAGGTGTTCCTAATGTTTTGTACACTCAGTGCAAATTGCATCATGTGTGTAGACTGAGGTGGAACATAACCTTGCACATCTGTTATGGTACTGACGTGGCTATAGACAGGATGTATTGGTCCGTACATAGAACTGTTATGGTACTGACGTGGCTATAGACAGGATGTATTGGTCCGTACATAGAACTGTTATGGTACTGACGTGGCTATAGACAGGATGTATTGGTCCGTACATAGAACTGTTATGGTACTGACGTGGCTATAGACAGGATGTATTGGTCCGTACATAGAACTGTTATGGTACTGACGTGGCTATAGACAGGATGTATTGGTCCGTACATAGAACTGTTATGGTACTGACGTGGCTATAGACAGGATGTATTGGTCCGTACATAGAACTGTTATGGTACTGACGTGGCTATAGACAGGATGCATTGGTCCGTACATAGAACTGTTATGGTACTGACGTGGCTATAGACAGGATGTATTGGTCCGTACATAGAACTGTTATGGTACTGATGTGGCTATAGACAGGATGTATTGGTCCGTACATAGAACTGTTATGGTACTGACGTGGCTATAGACAGGATGCATTGGTCCGTACATAGAACTGTTATGGTACTGACGTGGCTATAGACAGGATGTATTGGTCCGTACATAGAACTGTTATGGTACTGACGTGGCTATAGACAGGATGTATTGGTCCGTACATAGAACTGTTATGATAGACAGGATGTATTGGTCCGTACATAGAACTGTTATGGTACTGACGTGGCTATAGACAGGATGCATTGGTCCGTACATAGAACTGTTATGGTACTGACGTGGCTATAGACAGGATGTATTGGTCCGTACATAGAACTGTTATGGTACTGACGTGGCTATAGACAGGATGTATTGGTCCGTACATAGAACTGTTATGGTACTGACGTAGCTATAGACAGGATGTATTGGTCCGTACATAGAACTGTTATGGTACTGACGTGGCTATAGACAGGATGTATTGGTCCGTACATAGAACTGTTATGGTACTGACGTGGCTATAGACAGGATGTATTGGTCCGTACATAGAACTGTTATGGTACTGACGTGGCTATAGACAGGATGTATTGGTCCGTACATAGAACTGTTATGGTACTGACGTGGCTATAGACAGGATGCATTGGTCCGTACATAGAACAGTTATGGTACTGACGTGGCTATAGACAGGATGTATTGGTCCGTACATAGAACTGTTATGGTACTGACGTGGCTATAGACAGGATGTATTGGTCCGTACATAGAACTGTTATGGTACTGACGTGGCTATAGACAGGATGTATTGGTCCGTACATAGAACTGTTATGGTACTGACGTGGCTATAGACAGGATGTATTGGTCCGTACATAGAACTGTTACGGTACTGACGTGGCTATAGACAGGATGTATTGGTCCGTACATAGAACTGTTATGGTACTGACGTGGCTATAGACAGGATGTATTGGTCCGTACATAGAACTGTTATGGTACTGACGTGGCTATAGACAGGATGTATTGGTCCGTACATAGAACTGTTATGGTACTGATGTGGCTATAGACAGGATGCATTGGTCCGTACCTAGAACTGTTATGGTACTGACGTGGCTATAGACAGGATGCATTGGTCCGTACATAGAACTGTTATGGTACTGACGTGGCTATAGACAGGATGTATTGGTCCGTACATAGAACTGTTATGGTACTGACGTGGCTATAGACAGGATGTATTGGTCCGTACATAGAACTGTTATGGTACTGACGTGGCTATAGACAGGATGTATTGGTCCGTACATAGAACTGTTATGGTACTGACGTGGCTATAGACAGGATGTATTGGTCCGTACATAGAACTGTTATGGTACTGACGTGGCTATAGACAGGATGCATTGGTCCGTACATAGAACTGTTATGGTACTGACGTGGCTATAGACAGGATGTATTGGTCCGTACATAGAACTGTTATGGTACTGACGTGGCTATAGACAGGCTGCATTGGTCCGTACATAGAACTGTTATGGTACTGACGTGGCTATAGACAGGATGCATTGGTCCGTACATAGAACTGTTATGGTACTGACGTGGCTATAGACAGGATGTATTGGTCCGTACATAGAACTGTTATGGTACTGACGTGGCTATAGACAGGATGCATTGGTCCGTACATAGAACTGTTATGGTACTGACGTGGCTATAGACAGGATGCATTGGTCCGTACATAGAACTGTTATGGTACTGACGTGGCTATAGACAGGATGTATTGGTCCGTACATAGAACTGTTATGGTACTGACGTGGCTATAGACAGGATTCATTGGTCCGTACATAG
>NC_059443.1:70402487-70419987 GCF_905237065.1 Salmo salar | reverse complement strand
GTGTGTGTACGTGCATGTGGCTTTCTCAGAGGAACCAGGTTTTGATGTTAATATTCAGGGTGAAAACACCAGGAAGAGCTGTCTGTCTGCTTAGAAACAGGAAGACCTGTCTGTCTGTCTGTTTAGAAACAGGAAGAGCTGTCTGTCTGTGTCTGTCTGTCTGTTTAGAAACAGGAAGACCTGTCTGTGTCTGTCTGTTTAGAAGCAGGAAGCGCTGTCTGTCTGTGTCTGTCTGTCTCTTTAGAAACAGGAAGAGCTGTCTGTCTGTTTAGAAACAGGAAGCGCTGTCTGTCTGTGTTTGTCTGTTTAGAAACAGGAAGAGCTGTCTGTCTGTTTAGAAACAGGAAGCGCTGTCTGTCTGTGTTTGTCTGTTTAGAAACAGGAAGAGCTGTCTGTTTACAGGAAGAGCTGTCTGTTTAGAAACAGGAAGCGCTGTCTGTCTGTGTTTGTCTGTTTAGAAACAGGAAGAGCTGTCTGTCTGTTTAGAAACAGGAAGAGCTGTCTGTCTGTTTAGAAACAGGAAGAGCTGTCTGTCTGTTTAGAAACAGGAAGAGCTGTCTGTCTGTTTAGAAACAGGAAGAGCTGTCTGTCTGTTTAGAAACAGGAAGAGCTGTCTGTCTGTTTAGAAACAGGAAGAGCTGTCTGTCTGTTTAGAAACAGGAAGAGCTGTCTGTCTGTTTAGAAACAGGAAGAGCTGTCTGCCTAGAAACAGATCACATTAAAGTAACAGATGATGAGATATTTGTTGATTGTCATGTTCTCTCGTTGTGTCTGTTTCTCCAGACAGTACAAAGACAAAGAGGAGGAGAACCATGGAGGGTTCTTCTCTACACTCACCAGTATGGTAAGAACACATCTGATCCTACAATGAAATATCGTACAACATATTGGGCCACTTTCCCAGACACAGATTAAGTCTAGTCTATTGATCTATGTGACCCACCAACACACCTCAACAACTAATCGTTCTCCTAAACAACTGTCAACGTTGTCAACTTTCTCTCATTGTAATTCCTGTCTTGTCCACAGGTGGGCAGTATGTTCATTGCAGATGCAGATGAGAAGCTCTCAGTACAGTAAGTACATGATTAAAGTAGGAGTTGCCCTTAGCCACAGATCTAGTAGGTGAAAAACACAGACCTGACTGTAGTTCAGTGTCTATAGGACAACTTCATCCATGCTCTTTAGTCAGTGTGATGTCACGAATACAATCTGGAACCATTGTTCTAATTGGCTGATATTGACCTTTGACCCCTCTCTGATCTCCCCCAGGACCAATGAGGCGATTCTGCTGGCGCTGTACGAGGCCGTGCACCTCAACCGCAACTTCATCACTGTTCTCGCTCAGGTGACTTAGACTACTGTCGCTAGAAACAAAACTACTTCTACTGTCGCTAGAAACAAAACTACTTCTACTGTCGCTAGAAACAAAACTACTTCTACTGTCGCTAGAAACAAAACTACTTCTACTGTCGCTAGAAACAAAACTACTTCTACTGTCGCTAGAAACAAAACTACTTCTACTGTCGCTAGAACAATACTCGCTAGAAACAAAACTACTTCTACTGTCGCTAGAAACAAAACTACTTCTACTGTCGCTAGAAACAAAACCTCTTCTACTGTCGCTAGAAACAAAACTACTTCTACTGTCGCTAGAAACAAAACTACTTCTACTGTCGCTAGAAACAAAACTACTTCTACTGTCGCTAGAAACAAATCTACTTCTGCCTCCTCTACCTCTTTCCCCTCCTTACTCATTTTGCTCTGTCACCTGTCAATCAACAGAGTCACCCAGAGATTGACATCCCGACCACACCCATCACCCCTGTTCTGACCACTCCCACGACGCCGCTCGGCACAACCCCGCCCTCTATGGACAGTGAGTAACATGATTGGTCCTGTCTCTTATTCCATGAATGAATGAAATGTACAAATTAATTATTGACTGAATGAAATGAAACCTTTTATTAGTAGTAATATTCACTAGTGTTTAAATTGACTTAGTTTTATAGTTTGTATTTTTTTTCTCTTTCCTGTTTTGTGTTACTGGGGTAATTGTGGAAAATGGAACGGTTGGCCAGAGTCAACCAAGACCCCTTTAATTCCCTTCCCCTTTAAAACCAGTGGACATAGAAGGAAACATTTTAAGAAGCGTCTGAAACATTCTGTTTTAAAGAAATATGTTTCTCGTCATTGTTTTTGGCCGTCCATTTTTGATAACCCCTCCGTACACGTGCGCCACACGCACACGCACACACAATCTGAACCGGTTCAGGTCACGTGCAGTGTAACTGTTAAAACATGCATGGTGGGTGTTTCTCGCTAAAAGCCATTTGCTGTATGAAATATTAACGGAACTAGCTTCAAATACAGATGAATCTTTCAGGTAGAGAACCATGTCACGACACACACACACACACACACACACACACACACACACACACACACACACACACCCTTTTCCCCCTGTGGACCATGTGCTTGGCTGGCTCATGGCCATGATGTCATAACCAGTCGTCTTGGAACTGATCCAGTCAGCCAGGATTGGAGGGAAGGTGGGATGAGGACAAATCAAAATGGAGGGAGGAGAAGTTGTTGGCTCTTGTTTTATCTGCTAAACTAGCTTCTGAGGTGTGAGATCCAGCTGACTGTCTCGTATAGAGTCTTGACTAGCTAATAGTGGATCACGTCATAGCTTCTCTTCTTCTTGTCTCTACCGACAGTAACGTTCATTATTAGGTCGAGCGTTCAACATCCAAATAACATTCCATTAACGTTACTATGAAGTTAAATGAACGTTGTTGAACTTAAATGGCCGTGTCTCTCTCCCTACCAGTGATGGATGTTGCAGTGGAGTTGTTGAGGGGTCTCTCCCTGGAGTTGTTGTGAGGTTGAGGGGTCTCTCCCTGAAGTTGTTGAGGGGTTGAGGGGTCTCTCCCTGAAGTTGTTGAGGGGTTGAGGGGTCTCTCCCTGGAGTTGTTGTTAGGTTGAGGGGTCTCTCCCTGAAGTTGTTGAGGGGTTGAGGGGTCTCTCCCTGGAGATGTTTAGGGGTCTCTCCCTGAAGTTGTTGTGAGGTTGAGGGGTCTCTCCCTGGAGTTGTTGTTAGGTTGAGGGGTCTCTCCCTGAAGTTGTTGAGGGGTTGAGGGGTCTCTCCCTGGAGTTGTTGAGGGGTCTCTCCCTGAAGTTGTTGTGAGGTTGAGGGGTCTCTCCCTGGAGTTGTTTAGGGGTCTCTCCCTGGAGATGTTTAGGGGTCTCTCCCTGGAGATGTTTAGGGGTCTCTCCCTGGAGATGTTTAGGGGTCTCTCCCTGGAGATGTTTAGGGGTCTCTCCCTGGAGTTGTTGAGGGGTCTCTCCCTGAAGTTGTTGTGAGGTTGAGGGGTCTCTCCCTGGAGATGTTTAGGGGTCTCTCCCTGGAGTTGTTGAGGGGTCTCTCCCTGAAGTTGTTGTGAGGTTGAGGGGTCTCTCCCTGGAGTTGTTTAGGGGTCTCTCCCTGGAGATGTTTAGGGGTCTCTCCCTGGAGTTGTTTAGGGGTCTCTCCCTGGAGTTGTTTAGGGGTCTCTCCCTGGAGTTGTTGTGAGGTTGAGGGGTCTCTCCCTGGAGTTGTTGTGAGGTTGAGGGGTCTCTCCCTGAAGTTGTTGAGGGGTTGAGGGGTCTCTCCCTGAAGTTGTTGAGGGGTCTCTCCCTGAAGTTGTTGTGAGGTTGAGGGGTCTCTCCCTGAAGTTGTTGAGGGGTTGAGGGGTCTCTCCCTGAAGTTGTTGAGGGTCTCTCCCTGGAGTTGTTGTGAGGTTGAGGGGTCTCTCCCTTGAGTGGTTGTGAGGTTGAGGGGTCTCTCCCTTGAGTGGTTGTGAGGTTGAGGGGTCTCTCCCTTGAGTTGTTGTGAGGTTGAGGGGTCTCTCCCTTGAGTGGTTGAGGGGTCTCTCCCTGGAGATGTTTAGGGGTCTCTCCCTGGAGATGTTTAGGGGTCTCTCCCTGGAGTTGTTTAGGGGTCTCTCCCTGGAGTTGTTGTGAGGTTGAGGGGTCTCTCCCTTGAGTGGTTGAGGGGTCTCTCTCTGGAGTTGTTGTGAGGTTGAGGGGTCTCTCCCTGGAGTTGTTGTGAGGTTGAGGGGTCTCTCCCTGGAGTTGTTGAGGGGTCTCTCCCTGGAGTTGTTGTGAGGTTGAGGGGTCTCTCCCTGGAGTTGTTGAGGGTTTGAGGGGTCTCTCCCTGGAGTTGTTGTGAGGTTGAGGGGTCTCTCCCTGGAGATGTTGAGGGTTGAGATGAGGGTTGAGGGGTCTCTCCCTGGAGTTGTTGTGAGGTTGAGGGGTCTCTCCCTGGAGTTGTTGTGAGGTTGAGGGGTCTCTCCCTGGAGATGTTGAGGGTTTGAGGGGTCTCTCCCTGGAGTTGTTGAGGGTTTGAGGGGTCTCTCCCTGGAGTTGTTGTGAGGTTGAGGGGTCTCTCCCTGGAGTTGTTGTGAGGTTGAGGGGTCTCTCCCTGGAGTTGTTGTGAAGTTGAGGGGTCTCTCCCTGGAGATGTTGAGGGTTTGAGGGGTCTCTCCCTGGAGTTGTTGTGAGGTTGAGGGGTCTCTCCCTGGAGTTGTTGAGGGGTCTCTCCCTGGAGTTGTTGTGAGGTTGAGGGGTCTCTCCCTGTTAAAGGATCTGGGTTTTGTATTTCCACTATGAGGTTGGAATAATGCTGTGAAAATGTTAGAGAAAATGCTAATGCCCTTTTAGTGTAAGAGCTGTTTGAAAAGACTGCCTGAAATGTCAGCCTGTTTTGGTGGGGTGGAGTTTGACCTTTCTGGTGACATCACCAGGCTGTAAATTAGTTAACTTCTATGGGCTAGCGTCCCACCCGCGGCTCACACTATCAACAGCCAGTGAAATAGCATGGCGCGAAATACAAACAGCAAAAATCTCATAATTTCATTTTCTCAATCAATCAACTATTTTACACCATTTTAAAGATAAACTTCTCGTTAATCTAACCACATTGTCCGATTTCAAAAAGGCTTTACGGCGAAAGCATAAAATTAGATTATGTTAGGACATAAACTTCACAAGAAAAACCACACAGCCATTTTCCAAGCAAGGACATGCATCACAAAAAACAAAAATACAGCTAAACTATTCACTAACCTTTGATGATCTTCATCAGATGGCACTCATAGGACTTCATGTTACACAATACATGTAGGTTTTGCTCGATAAAGTTCATATTTATATCCAAAAACCCCATTTTACATTTGCGCGTGATGTTCAGAAAATGTATTCCCACCAAAACCCCCGGTGAATGAGCACATCAATTTACAAAAATACTCATCATAAACATTGATAAAATTTACAACAGTTATTGAAAGAATTATAGATATACTTCTCCTTAATGCAACCGCTGTGTCAGATTTTAAAATACCTTTACGGAGAAAGCACATTTTTCAATATTCTGAGGACATAGCTCAACCATCAAAGCTAGCTATACAGATACCCGCCAAGTTCTGGGGTCAACTAAACTCAGAATTAGTATTATAAATATTCCCTTACCTTTGCTGATCTTCGTCAGAATGCACTCCCAGGACTCCTACTTCCACAGGAAATGTTATTTTTGTTTGAAATACTCCATATTTATGTCCAAATACCTCCGTTTTGTTCGTGCGTTCAGATCACTATCCAAAGGCATAACGCGCAAGCGTAAATCCAGACACGAAAAGTCAAATAGTTCCATTACCGTTCGTAGAAACATGTCAAACGTTGTTTACAGTCAATCCTTAGGGTCTTTTTAACATAAAACGTTGATAATATTCCAACCGGACAATAGCGTATTCATTACAGAGGAAAAAGAAGGAGCACCAAACGTGCCCGCGCAGTAAACAACTCACTGGTCCCAGGCAGTCCACTCATTGACTGAGCTCCTATTTTCTGCCCAGTAACAGGAGAAGGATGAAACACGTTTCTTAAGGCTGTTGACAGCCAATGGAAGCCTTAGGAAGTGCAACGTGACCCCACAGACACTAGTTTTGATAGGGATTCAAAAGAAGAACTACAATTGTCAGATTTCCCACTTCCTGGTTGGATTTTTCTCAGGTTTTTGCCTGCCATATGAGTTCTGTTATACTCACAGACATCATTCAAACAGTTTTAGAAACTTCAGAGTGTTTTCTATCCAAATCTACGAATAAAATGCAAATATTTGACTCTGGGCCCGAGTATTAGGCAGTTTACTCTGGGCACGCTTTTCATCCAAAAATGAAAATACTGCCCCCTATACCTCAAAAACTTTTCTGCTGACAACGGCACATTTTCAGTTTTCCCCTCCCCACCCAGACCACTCCCAGACTGTCCTAGCTAAATCCTTGCTTCATGCCAAGAAGCTATTTTCGTTTGTTTTTGACCGTTTTATTTGAAAACAATCACAGTAAGGTACTTAGCTGTTACCCAAATGGATCTTTCAACATTTCAACAGAACATTAGTATAATGTTGAACCAACGTTGTGTCCTGCTTTCCAGTGATGAACTCTTCAGAACTTCCCCTGGATCCTAACCTTCAGACCAGTAACCTGCTCATCACCTTCCTCAAGTATTCCTCCATCGTCATGCAGGACACCAAAGGTTTCAATACACGGCTATCTCTCTCTCTCTACCACTCTCTATCTCTATTGCGCTGTCTCTCTCTCTACCACTATCTCTCTCTATCTCTCTCTCTCTACCACTATCTATCTCTCTACCACTCTATCTCTCGCTATCGCTCTCTCTATCTCTCTACCACTCTCTATCTCTATCGCTCTCTCTCTCTACCACTATCTATCTCTATCTCTTGCTATCTCTCTCTCTCTACCACTATATATCTCTATCGCTCTCTCTCTCTACCACTATCTATCTATATCTCTTGCTATCTCTCTCGCTATCTCTCTCGCTATCTCTCTCTCTCTCTCTCTCTCTCTCTCTCTCTCTCTCTCTCTCTCTCTCTATACCACTATCTCTATCTCTCGCTATTCTCTCTCTATCACTATCTATCTCTCTATCTCTATCTCTCTACCACTATCTCTATCGCTCTCTCTCGCTCTACCACTATCTATCTCTATCTCTTGCTATCTCTCTCTCAATCTCTCTCTCTCTCTACCACTATTTATCTCTATCTCTTGCTATCTCTCTCTCTCTACCACTCTCTCTCTCTCTCTCTCTCTCTCTCTCTCTCTCTCTCTCTCTCTACCTGTATCAGGGCTGACAACCTCATTCCACTGAGGATCAGTGTCAGCTGGTTTTTGGTTAGACAACCAGGTGAGGGGAGTTCCTTATTAATTAGTCAGCAAACCAGGGTCTGTAGTGACGCCTCTAGCACTGAGATGCAGTGCTTTGGACCGCTGCGCCACTTGGACCGCTGCGCCACTAAACAAGAAAATAATCAAGTCCAAGGGGGAGTGAAAACCCACAGACACTCAGTCCTCCGTGGAATGAGTTAACACGTGATCTATATCTATCTATACCCTCTATCAAATACTCCTTCACAGTCACTCTCTATCCTCTATCACTTCATCAAATACTCCTCCACAGTCACTCTCTATCCTCTATCACTTCATCAAATACTCCTCCACAGTCACTCTCTATCCTCTATCACTTCATCAAATACTCCTCCACAGTCACTCTCTATTCTCTATCACTTCATCAAATACTCCTCCACAGTCACTCTCTCTATCTCTCTATCCTCTATCACTTCATCAAATACTCCTCCACAGTCACTCTCTATCCTCTATCATGTACTTTCTTTCATTCCTTATTTTCATGTTCAGTACTTCCCCCCTTTCTTCTCCTCTTCTCAAAATACCAGCTGTCAAGTTGTCCTCCCTCTCTCTCCTTCCCCCTTCTTGCTACTTTGCCTTTTCATTGAGCTCTTTTTCAGTCCATATCTCTCCCTCAATGTTTATCTATCTCCCCCATCTGTCCTTTCTCATCCTTCCTGTCTCCCCTCTCCTTATTCCATATGAACGTTGCCAGATTCATTGTCTCTCTTTCTCCCCCTCTCTCTTCTCTCTCCTCCTCTTTCTCTTCTCCCTCTCTCTGTCCTCTCTCTGTCCTCTCTCTGTCCTCTCTCTCTCTCTCTCTCTCTCTCTGTCCTCTCTCTGTCCTCTCTCTGTCCTCTCTCTGTCCTCTCGCTCTCTCTCTCTCTCTCTCTCTCTCTCTCTCTCTCTCTGTCTCTCTGTCCTCTCTCTGTCTCTCTGTCCTCTCTCTGTCTCTCTGTCCTCTCTCTGTCTCTGTATCTCCTCTCTCCAGATGAACACAGACTCAACAGTGCCAGACTCTGTCTCATCATCCTCACCTGTATAACGGAGGTATGTACACCTGTATAACGGAGGTATGTACACCTGTATAACGGAGGTATGTACACCTGTATAACGGAGGTATGTACACCTGTATAACGGAGGTATGTACACCTGTATGACGGAGGTATGTACACCTGTGTGACGGCGGTATGTACACCTGTGTGACGGAGGTATGTACACCTGTGTGACGGAGGTATGTACACCTGTGTGACGGAGGTATGTACACCTGTGTGACGGAGGTATGTACACCTGTGTGACGGAGGTATGTACACCTGTATGACGGAGGTATGTACACCTGTGTGACGGAGGTATGTACACCTGTGTGACGGAGGTATGTACACCTGTGTGACGGATGTCTTTCTCTCTGTCCTATAGGACCAGTATGCTGATGTCTTTCTCTCTGTCCTATAGGACCAGTATGCTGATGCCTTTCTCTCTGTCCTATAGGACCAGTATGCTGATGTCTTTCTCTCTGTCCTATAGGACCAGTATGCTGATGCCTTTCTCCATGACGACAACATGAACTTCAGAGTCAATCTACATAGAATGGTAAGTGTGTGTGTGTGTGTGTGTGTGTGTGTGTGTGTGTGTGTGTGTGTGTGTGTGTGTTCAACCTCTGCTCTGTGTATACAGCCCATGAGACACAGG
This sequence comes from Salmo salar, assembly GCF_905237065.1. Lineage (NCBI taxonomy): Eukaryota > Metazoa > Chordata > Actinopteri > Salmoniformes > Salmonidae > Salmo > Salmo salar. The sequence continues at coordinate 70,411,051 of NC_059443.1, read as the reverse complement.
AAAAAGGCAGCAGAGAAGAACGTCCCGTCCAGACCACTGGTGTGTGCTGTTCTAGGTAGGTGGAACCATTCAACATGGTATAGTCTATAGTCACTATTGTAGCTGTGGGTCAGCATTAAGAGCTTCATATACATTTCAATTGTACAGTAAAGGCTCACTGTCTCTCTCTGTCTCCCTCTCTCTGTCTCCCTCTCTCTGTCTCCCTCTCTCTGTCTCCCTCTCTCTCTCTCTCTCTCTCTCTCTCTCTCTCTCTCTCTCTCTCTCTCTCTGTCTCTGTCCCCCTCTGTCTGTGTCTCTCTCTCTCTCTCTCTCTCTCTCTCTCTGTCTCCCTCTGTCTGTCTCTCTCTCTCTCTGTCTGTCTCCCTCTCTGTCCCCCTCTGTCTGTGACTCTCTCTCTGTCTCTCTCTCTGTGTCTCTCTCTCTGTCTCTCTCAATACAATTCGCTTTATTGGCATGACGTAACAATGTACATATTGCCAAAGCTTATTTTGGATATTTACAATATAAAAAGAAATAAAATGAGAATCCAAATTGTCAACGGGACAACAGTAACAACAATAACCAAGGGTCAAAATAACCACACATTCAACAATAACAATAAGCATAGAGGACATGTGCAGGTTGATTGGTCTGTCAGACACTGTCCCTCAACTTATGGCAGGCAGCAATGTAGTGTGCTGCCAACCCACAGCTCTCTGCGTCCTCCCCCAACAGGATGGGTAGCCTATCCTCATCAGAGAGGTCTGTGAAACCTTAATCTCTCTCTCTCACTCCCCAGACCTGATGGTTGAGTTTATCGTAACTCATATGATGAAGGACTTTCCTATGGATCTCTACATGTAAGATGGCTGCCCTGTGTCTCACACTTTACAATCAACAAAATATGTTACTACACTACCCAGATGCACACATTACAAATGTGTTTAATCATGATACGTGTGTGTGTGTGTGTGTATATGGTGTGTGTGTGTGTATGGTGTGTGTGTGTATGGTGTGTGTGTGTGTGTGTATGGCGTGTGTGTGTATATGGTGTGTGTGTGTGTATGGTGTGTGTGTATGGTGCGTGTCCACCAGGCGTTGTGTACAGGTGATCCACAAGCTGATCTGCTACCAGAAGAAATGCAGGATCAGGTTACACTATACCTGGAGAGAACTGTGGTCCGGTAGGAACACACACACACACTCAGAACACACACACACACACACACACACACACACACACACAACACACACACACACTCAGAACACACACACACACTCAGAACACACACACACACTCAGAACACACACACACACACACACACACACACACACACACACACACACACACACACACACACTCAGAACACACACACACACACACACTCAGAACACACACTAACACACACACACACACACTACACACACACACACACACACACACACACACACACACACACACACACACACACACTCAGAAAACACACACACACATTCAAAACGCACTCAGAACACACACACACACACACACACACAGACACACACTCAGAACAAACACACACACACACACACACACACTCAGAACGCACACACACACAAACACACACACACACACACACACACACACACACACACACACACATTCAAAACGCACTCAGAACACACACACACACACACACACACACACACACACACACACACACACACACACACAACACACACACACACACACACACTCAGAACACACACACACACACACACACACAGCAGTTAGGAAAATATGGCGCCGGACATTTGACAGGCAGCATGTACATTTTCCGGGTATTTGAGAAATGTACCGGACCCATCTACATCGGGTGTGTAACATGATCAGGGCGTTCACCACGGTGCTCACCACAGTGCTCACCACGGTGCTCACCACGGTGCTCACCACGGTGCTCAGCACGGTGCTCAGCACGGTGCTCAGCAGGACAGAAATCACATTTAAATATGGTCATTCATATCAACAGAACATGTTGGGGATGCAATGACGGGCTCTTCTTACTGAACGTTGATGTGCACTTTGAAGATTCTAGAATAACTGTCCACATCTACTTTTCCTCAACCCACAAGACGAGTCACAAACAGCAACATCACTAGCCTGTCAGTCTACTGTCCCCCATAGTAAAAACGTTCACCTATTCTATTGGTCAGTTTGTGGAGAAAGAAATATCCTAAACCAAACAGACTCTGGGACAGTTATGGGAAGATAATATGCAGTGAAACATTCAGGTTTCAGTCAATGAATTATGTTTTCGAAATACCTTCTGCCTCCATCTCATTGCAAAGTGGTGTGTGATGTGGTGATGAAGGCTTCCTTTCGTTGCCTGTTCATTTGCTGTTTGAGGAGCTGCTCTCACGCTGTCCGACACATTTTACTCTCAAAGGATCTGTGGGCTGTACGCGCGTGATAAATAACATGCATTACCAATATACTGTACACGTGACAATTTAATTCCACTAAATTATGCAAATGAACCAATAGACCAATAAGAATGGCCGGTCAAATGTATTTCCATCAATGACCAGGCTAAAAATAATTATTCATCAATGGGATGTTTTCTTCTTCTCCCAGACAGTTCGCCTGCAGCAATTTTATTTATCGTAAAAAAAATCTGTCAAAAGCCGTCTATTACCGACTAACGGGAACCCTGACACACACACACACACACACTTAAACACATTCAGAACACATTCAGAACACGCACACACACTTAGCAATTGATTGTCAGTGATGAGCAGAGAACAACACATGAATAATGTAAACCTTTGATCTCACGTTGTCTCTGCTGCTGTGATCAAACCAGTGTATGAAACATGAAACGAAACCGTTTGGGCCGTGTGTGTGTGTGTGTGTGTGTGTGTGTGTGTGTGTGTGAGACCGTGGGGGTTTTGTCTGAGTGTATGTTTTGAGCATGCACGTGTTTGTCCCCCAGCACTGTCCCATCTCTAATCTTCCTCTGTCTCTGTGTGAATGTCTCTCCCGCGCCATGAATTATGCCTGTGTGTGTGTGTGTGTCCATGAATTATACCTGTGTGTGTGTCCATGAATAATGCCTGCGGCTGGTGCGTGTGTGTGTGAATGTCTCTCTCCATGAATTATGCCTGCAGCTGGCTTGTGTGTGTGTGTGTGAATGTCTCCCTGAATGATGCCTTAATAAAAGCACTGCTTTATAAATGTATTTATGTCCTCAGCTCTGCAGCTTCCTGTACTAACAGTATCCTCAGCTCTGCAGCTTCCTGTACCTACAGTATCCTCAGCTCTGCAGCTTCCTGTACCTAACAGTATCCTCAGCTCTGCAGCTTCCTGTACCTACAGTATCCTCAGCTCTGCAGCTTCCTGTACTAACAGTATCCTCAGCTCTGCAGCTTCCTGTACTAACAGTATCCTCAGCTCTGCAGCTTCCTGTACCTACAGTATCCTCAGCTCTGCAGCTTCCTGTACCTAACAGTATCCTCAGCTCTGCAGCTTCCTGTACCTACAGTATCCTCAGCTCTGCAGCTTCCTGTACTAACAGTATCCTCAGCTCTGCAGCTTCCTGTACTAACAGTATCCTCAGCTCTGCAGCTTCCTGTACTAACAGTATCCTCAGCTCTGCAGCTTCCTGTACTAACAGTATCCTCAGCTCTGCAGCTTCCTGTACCAACAGTATCCTCAGCTCTGCAGCTTCCTGTACCAACAGTATCCTCAGCTCTGCAGCTTCCTGTACCAACAGTATCCTCAGCTCTGCAGCTTCCTGTACTAACAGTATCCTCAGCTCTGCAGCTTCCTGTACTAACAGTATCCTCAGCTCTGCAGCTTCCTGTACCTAACAGTATCCTCAGCTCTGCAGCTTCCTGTACCTAACAGTATCCTCAGCTCTGCAGCTTCCTGTGCTAACAGTATCCTCAGCTCTGCAGCTTCCTGTGCTAACAGTATCCTCAGCTCTGCAGCTTCCTGTGCTAACAGTATCCTCAGCTCTGCAGCTTCCTGTACTAACAGTATCCTCAGCTCTGCAGCTTCCTGTACCAACAGTATCCTCAGCTCTGCAGCTTCCTGTACTAACAGTATATTTTCTGCTCAGACCCTCAGCACACTAACAGTGTTGTTACTCTCTCTTCCACCTCCTCTGTTTCCATTGTCTCACATACTAATGAGTCTAGCAGAGGGTCTGAACAGTTACAATGTACTTCTGTTTGTCCTTCCATTCAGAGACAAGCTGTGGTTGTGTTGTATTGAAGTGTAATAATATTGTGGGTTTCTCCTGTCTGTTTCAGTGGTTGTGTTGTATTGAAGTGTAATAATATTGTGGGTTTCTCCTGTCTGTTTCAGTGGTTGTGTTGTATTGAAGTGTAATAATATTGTGGGTTTCTCCTGTCTGTTTCAGTGGTTGTGTTGTATTGAAGTGTAATAATATTGTGGGTTTCTCCTGTCTGTTTCAGTGGTTGTGTTGTATTGAAGTGTAATAATATTGTGGGTTTCTCCTGTCTGTTTCAGTGGTTGTGTAGTATTGTAGTGTAATAATATTGTGGGTTTCTCCTGTCTGTTTCAGTGGTTGTGTTGTATTGTAGTGTAATAATATTGTGGGTTTCTCCTGTCTGTTTCAGTGGTTGTGTTGTATTGTAGTGTAATAATATTGTGGGTTTCTCCTGTCTGTTTCAGTGGTTGTGTTGTATTGTAGTGTAATAATATTGTGGGTTTCTCCTGTCTGTTTCAGTGGTTGTGTTGTATTGTAGTGTAATAATATTGTGGGTTTCTCCTGTCTGTTTCAGTGGTTGTGTTGTATTGTAGTGTAATAATATTGTGGGTTTCTCCTGTCTGTTTCAGTGGTTGTGTTGTATTGTAGTGTAATAATATTGTGGGTTTCTCCTGTCTGTTTCAGTGGTTGTGTTGTATTGTAGTGTAATAATATTGTGGGTTTCTCCTGTCTGTTTCAGTGGTTGTGTTGTATTGTAGTGTAATAATATTGTGGGTTTCTCCTTTCTGTTTCAGTGGTTGTGTTGTATTGAAGTGTAATAATATTGTGGGTTTCTCCTGTCTGTTTCAGTGGTTGTGTTGTATTGTAGTGTAATAATATTGTGGGTTTCTCCTGTCTGTTTCAGTGGTTGTGTTGTATTGTAGTGTAATAATATTGTGGGTTTCTCCTGTCTGTTTCAGTGGTTGTGTTGTATTGAAGTGTAATAATATTGTGGGTTTCTCCTGTCTGTTTCAGTGGTTGTGTTGTATTGAAGTGTAATAATATTGTGGGTTTCTCCTGTCTGTTTCAGTGGTTGTGTTGTATTGTAGTGTAATAATATTGTGGGTTTCTCCTGTCTGTTTCAGTGGTTGTGTTGTATTGTAGTGTAATAATATTGTGGGTTTCTCCTGTCTGTTTCAGTGGTTGTGTTGTATTGAAGTGTAATAATATTGTGGGTTTCTCCTGTCTGTTTCAGTGGTTGTGTTGTATTGTAGTGTAATAATATTGTGGGTTTCTCCTGTCTGTTTCAGTGGTTGTGTTGTATTGTAGTGTAATAATATTGTGGGTTTCTCCTGTCTGTTTCAGTGGTTGTGTTGTATTGAAGTGTAATAATATTGTGGGTTTCTCCTGTCTGTTTCAGTGGTTGTGTTGTATTGTAGTGTAATAATATTGTGGGTTTCTCCTGTCTGTTTCAGTGGTTGTGTTGTATTGTAGTGTAATAATATTGTGGGTTTCTCCTGTCTGTTTCAGTGGTTGTGTTGTATTGTAGTGTAATAATATTGTGGGTTTCTCCTGTCTGTTTCAGTGGTTGTGTTGTATTGTAGTGTAATAATATTGTGGGTTTCTCCTGTCTGTTTCAGTGGTTGTGTTGTATTGTAGTGTAATAATATTGTGGGTTTCTCCTGTCTGTTTCAGTGGTTGTGTTGTATTGTAGTGTAATAATATTGTGGGTTTCTCCTGTCTGTTTCAGTGGTTGTGTTGTATTGTAGTGTAATAATATTGTGGGTTTCTCCTGTCTGTTTCAGTGGTTGTGTTGTATTGTAGTGTAATAATATTGTGGGTTTCTCCTGTCTGTTTCAGTGGTTGTGTTGTATTGTAGTGTAATAATATTGTGGGTTTCTCCTGTCTGTTTCAGTGGTTGTGTTGTATTGAAGTGTAATAATATTGTGGGTTTCTCCTGTCTGTTTCAGTGGTTGTGTTGTATTGTAGTGTAATAATATTGTGGGTTTCTCCTGTCTGTTTCAGTGGTTGTGTTGTATTGTAGTGTAATAATATTGTGGGTTTCTCCTGTCTGTTTCAGTGGTTGTGTTGTATTGTAGTGTAATAATATTGTGGGTTTCTCCTGTCTGTTTCAGTGGTTGTGTTGTATTGTAGTGTAATAATATTGTGGGTTTCTCCTGTCTGTTTCAGTGGTTGTGTTGTATTGTAGTGTAATAATATTGTGGGTTTCTCCTGTCTGTTTCAGTGGTTGTGTTGTATTGTAGTGTAATAATATTGTGGGTTTCTCCTGTCTGTTTCAGTGGTTGTGTTGTATTGTAGTGTAATAATATTGTGGGTTTCTCCTGTCTGTTTCAGTGGTTGTGTTGTATTGTAGTGTAATAATATTGTGGGTTTCTCCTGTCTGTTTCAGTGGTTGTGTTGTATTGTAGTGTAATAATATTGTGGGTTTCTCCTGTCTGTTTCAGTGGTTGTGTTGTATTGTAGTGTAATAATATTGTGGGTTTCTCCTGTCTGTTTCAGTGGTTGTGTTGTATTGTAGTGTAATAATATTGTGGGTTTCTCCTGTCTGTTTCAGTGGTTGTGTTGTATTGTAGTGTAATAATATTGTGGGTTTCTCCTGTCTGTTTCAGTGGTTGTGTTGTATTGTAGTGTAATAATATTGTGGGTTTCTCCTGTCTGTTTCAGTGGTTGTGTTGTATTGTAGTGTAATAATATTGTGGGTTTCTCCTGTCTGTTTCAGTGGTTGTGTTGTATTGTAGTGTAATAATATTGTGGGTTTCTCCTGTCTGTTTCAGTGGTTGTGTTGTATTGTAGTGTAATAATATTGTGGGTTTCTCCTGTCTGTTTCAGTGGTTGTGTTGTATTGTAGTGTAATAATATTGTGGGTTTCTCCTGTCTGTTTCAGTGGTTGTGTTGTATTGTAGTGTAATAATATTGTGGGTTTCTCCTGTCTGTTTCAGTGGTTGTGTTGTATTGTAGTGTAATAATATTGTGGGTTTCTCCTGTCTGTTTCAGTGGTTGTGTTGTATTGTAGTGTAATAATATTGTGGGTTTCTCCTGTCTGTTTCAGTGGTTGTGTTGTATTGTAGTGTAATAATATTGTGGGTTTCTCCTGTCTGTTTCAGTGGTTGTGTTGTATTGTAGTGTAATAATATTGTGGGTTTCTCCTGTCTGTTTCAGTGGTTGTGTTGTATTGTAGTGTAATAATATTGTGGGTTTCTCCTGTCTGTTTCAGTGGTTGTGTTGTATTGTAGTGTAATAATATTGTGGGTTTCTCCTGTCTGTTTCAGTGGTTGTGTTGTATTGTAGTGTAATAATATTGTGGGTTTCTCCTGTCTGTTTCAGTGGTTGTGTTGTATTGTAGTGTAATAATATTGTGGGTTTCTCCTGTCTGTTTCAGTGGTTGTGTTGTATTGTAGTGTAATAATATTGTGGGTTTCTCCTGTCTGTTTCAGTGGTTGTGTTGTATTGTAGTGTAATAATATTGTGGGTTTCTCCTGTCTGTTTCAGTGGTTGTGTTGTATTGTAGTGTAATAATATTGTGGGTTTCTCCTGTCTGTTTCAGTGGTTGTGTTGTATTGTAGTGTAATAATATTGTGGGTTTCTCCTGTCTGTTTCAGTGGTTGTGTTGTATTGTAGTGTAATAATATTGTGGGTTTCTCCTGTCTGTTTCAGTGGTTGTGTTGTATTGTAGTGTAATAATATTGTGGGTTTCTCCTGTCTGTTTCAGTGGTTGTGTTGTATTGTAGTGTAATAATATTGTGGGTTTCTCCTGTCTGTTTCAGTGGTTGTGTTGTATTGTAGTGTAATAATATTGTGGGTTTCTCCTGTCTGTTTCAGTGGTTGTGTTGTATTGTAGTGTAATAATATTGTGGGTTTCTCCTGTCTGTTTCAGTGGTTGTGTTGTATTGTAGTGTAATAATATTGTGGGTTTCTCCTGTCTGTTTCAGTGGTTGTGTTGTATTGTAGTGTAATAATATTGTGGGTTTCTCCTGTCTGTTTCAGTGGTTGTGTTGTATTGTAGTGTAATAATATTGTGGGTTTCTCCTGTCTGTTTCAGTGGTTGTGTTGTATTGTAGTGTAATAATATTGTGGGTTTCTCCTGTCTGTTTCAGTGGTTGTGTTGTATTGTAGTGTAATAATATTGTGGGTTTCTCCTGTCTGTTTCAGTGGTTGTGTTGTATTGTAGTGTAATAATATTGTGGGTTTCTCCTGTCTGTTTCAGTGGTTGTGTTGTATTGTAGTGTAATAATATTGTGGGTTTCTCCTGTCTGTTTCAGTGGTTGTGTTGTATTGTAGTGTAATAATATTGTGGGTTTCTCCTGTCTGTTTCAGTGGTTGTGTTGTATTGTAGTGTAATAATATTGTGGGTTTCTCCTGTCTGTTTCA
>NC_059443.1:70379987-70397487 GCF_905237065.1 Salmo salar | reverse complement strand
AGTCTGTAACCTCTACTGCATGGGTCTGTCTGTCTGTCTGTCTGTCTGTCTGTCTGTCTGTCTGTCTGTCTGTAAATGACTGTGTGTTTCTTTCTAAGCCTATCCTGATGACTGAATGTGTTTCTAAGCGTATCCTGATGACTGAATGTGTTTCTAAGCGTATCCTGATGACTGAATGTGTTTCTAAGCGTATCCTGATGACTGAATGTCTTTCTAAGCGTATCCTGATGACTGAATGTCTTTCTAAGCGTATCCTGATGACTGAATGTCTTTCTAAGCGTATCCTGATGACTGAATGTGTTTCTAAGCGTATCCTAATGACTGAATGTGTTTCTAAGCGTATCCTGATGACTGAATGTGTTTCTAAGCGTATCCTGATGACTGAATGTGTTTCTAAGCGTATCCTGATGACTGAATGTGTTTCTAAGCGTATCCTGATGACTGAATGTGTTTCTAAGCGTATCCTGATGACTGAATGTGTTTCTAAGCGTATCCTGATGACTGAATGTCTTTCTAAGCGTATCCTGATGACTGAATGTCTTTCTAAGCGTATCCTGATGACTGAATGTGTTTCTAAGCGTATCCTGATGACTGAATGTGTTTCTAAGCGTATCCTGATGACTGAATGTGTTTCTAAGCGTATCCTGATGACTGAATGTGTTTCTAAGCGTATCCTGATGACTGAATGTGTTTCTAAGCGTATCCTGATGACTGAATGTGTTTCTAAGCGTATCCTGATGACTGAATGTGTTTCTAAGCGTATCCTGATGACTGAATGTGTTTCTAAGCGTATCCTCATGACTGAATGTGTTTCTAAGCGTATCCTGATGACTGAATGTGTTTCTAAGCGTATCCTGATGACTGAATGTGTTTCTAAGCGTATCCTGATGACTGAATGTGTTTCTAAGCGTATCCTGATGACTGAATGTGTTTCTAAGCGTATCCTGATGACTGAATGTGTTTCTAAGCGTATCCTGATGACTGAATGTGTTTCTAAGCGTATCCTGATGACTGAATGTGTTTCTAAGCGTATCCTGATGACTGAATGTGTTTCTAAGCGTATCCTGATGACTGAATGTCTTTCTAAGCGTATCCTGATGACTGAATGTCTTTCTAAGCGTATCCTGATGACTGAATGTGTTTCTAAGCGTATCCTGATGACTGAATGTGTTTCTAAGCGTATCCTGATGACTGAATGTGTTTCTAAGCGTATCCTGATGACTGAATGTGTTTCTAAGCGTATCCTGATGACTGAATGTCTTTCTAAGCGTATCCTGATGACTGAATGTGTTTCTAAGCGTATCCTGATGACTGAATGTGTTTCTAAGCGTATCCTGATGACTGAATGTGTTTCTAAGCGTATCCTGATGACTGAATGTCTTTCTAAGCGTATCCTGATGACTGAATGTCTTTCTAAGCGTATCCTCATGACTGAATGTGTTTCTAAGCGTATCCTGATGACTGAATGTGTTTCTAAGCGTATCCTGATGACTGAATGTGTTTCTAAGCGTATCCTGATGACTGAATGTGTTTCTAAGCGTATCCTGATGACTGAATGTGTTTCTAAGCGTATCCTGATGACTGAATGTCTTTCTAAGCGTATCCTGATGACTGAATGTCTTTCTAAGCGTATCCTGATGACTGAATGTGTTTCTAAGCGGATCCTGATGACTGAATGTGTTTCTAAGCGGATCCTGATGACTGAATGTGTTTCTAAGCGGATCCTGATGACTGAATGTGTTTCTAAGCGTATCCTGATGACTGAATGTGTTTCTAAGCGTATCCTGATGACTGAATGTGTTTCTAAGCGTATCCTGATGACTGAATGTCTTTCTAAGCGTATCCTGATGACTGAATGTGTTTCTAAGCGTATCCTGATGACTGAATGTGTTTCTAAGCGTATCCTGATGACTGAATGTGTTTCTAAGCGTATCCTGATGACTGAATGTGTTTCTAAGCGTATCCTGATGACTGAATGTGTTTCTAAGCGTATCCTGATGACTGAATGTGTTTCTAAGCGGATCCTGATGACTGAATGTGTTTCTAAGCGTATCCTGATGACTGAATGTCTTTCTAAGCGGATCCTGATGACTGAATGTGTTTCTAAGCGGATCCTGATGACTGAATGTGTTTCTAAGCGGATCCTGATGACTGAATGTGTTTCTAAGCGGATCCTGATGACAGATTGTGTTTCTAAGCGTATCCTGATGACATTGTGTTTCTTTCTAAGCGTATCCTGATGACAGATTGTGTTTCTCTTCCTCAGTACTGAGAGTGTCCACCAACGCAGGCCAGTGGAAGGAGCCTGCCAGTAAAGTCACACACTCACTGGTCAACGTCAGGTAAGGACACACACACATTTAGAATGTATTGGTAGTGTTTGTACCAATTTGTGAATAGTGTTGGGGAATACTTTACTTTACAGAAATATGTATTACACACACACACAGATTGTGTCATCTTTTTTGGCTTTTGCCATTTCCTGGTTTACACTTTCAGCTTTTCTTCTTAAATCTTTCAGTTAGAGGAGCTGGTTGAAAATGGGTTTTGACTGGGCTTCATTTGTTTAGAGCTTTCTCATAATGTGTGTGTGTGTTAGTTTGGGGACTCTCTCTCTATCTATCCATCCATCTCTCTCTCTCTCTCTCTCTCTCTCTCTCTCTCTCTCTCTCTCTCTCTCTCTCTCTCTCTCTCTCTCTCTCTCTATCCATCTCTCTCTCTCTCTCTCTCTCTCGCTTTCTCTCTCTCTCTATCCATCTCTCTCTCTCTCTCCATCTCTCCTCCTCCCCTAGTCCAGAATACCTAATATATGCTGCAGTGTTGGTCCCATCTAGTTTTATATTTCTTCATGTTTAAATATATTGGAAGATAAAGCACAGTTCCATCACAGCAGCGGAGCTCCTCTATAAAAGTCAGTGATTTACGTATTACTACCTTCTCTCTCACCAATGCTTCCACTAATTCTGTGTTTCTGTGTGTGGGGGTGTTTTCAGGGCCATTATCAACCATTTCAACCCCAAGATTGAGTCCTACGCTGCAGTGAACCACATCTCCCAGCTGTCTGAGGACCAGGTAAACACGCCCCTTATGATGTCACCACACACCCCTTATGATGTCACAGGACACTCTATTATGAGTGTGACATCAACTTACCTGGTAAAATAAGGGATAAATAAAGCAATGATGTCACAACAAGCCTTTCATGATGTCACAATATGGCTACTTGGGATGTCATAATGGCCCAGTGAAAGCTTTTGCATTCTTTATGATGTCACAATGGCCATCTGATGACGTCACAATGACAACAGTGTTTAAATTCAGACTGTGGGTCTTTATGAATCAAATCAAATCAAATTTATTTATATAGCCCTTCGTACATCAGCTGATATCTCAAAGTGCTGTACAGAAACCCAGCCTAAAACCCCAAACAGCAAGCAATGCATGTGAAAGAAGCACGGTGGCTAGGAAAAACTCCCTAGGAAAAACTCCCTAGAAAGGCCAAAAACCTAGGAAGAAACCTAGAGAGGAACCAGGCTATGAGGGGTGGCCAGTCCTCTTCTGGCTGTGCAGGGTGGATATTATAACAGAACATGGTCAAATGTTAAAATGTTCATAAATGACCAGCATGGTCAAATAATAATAATCATAGTAGTTGTCGAGGGTGCATCAAGCACGTCCGGTGAACACGTTATGACATCACAATGGAACACATCCCATGAAACAATGATATTCGCATTGCACCAGGAGATAGGCTTTTAACCACACTCCATCAGGCAGCATTTCATGAGAGGAGAGGTAAATGAAGGGCCAGAAAAGGGAGGAGAGGAAAGAAGGAGAAGGTTGTGGCGTATATATGCTTTATTTACCAGCCGATAAGCACAGTGATGGATTCTGTCATTACACAGAGAGAGAGAGAGATGGGGAGAAAGATTCTGTCATTACACAGAGAGAGAGAGAGAGAGAGAGAGAGAGAGATGGGGAGAAAGATTCTGTCATTACACAGAGAGAGAGAGAGATGGGGAGAAAGATTCTGTCATTACACAGAGAGAGAGAGAGAGAGAGAGATGGGGAGAAAGATTCTGTCATTACACAGAGAGAGAGAGAGATGGGGAGAAAGATTCTGTCATTACACAGAGAGAGAGAGAGAGAGAGAGATGGGGAGAAAGATTCTGTCATTACACAGAGAGAGAGAGAGAGAGAGAGAGATGGGGAGAAAGATTCTGTCATTACACACAGAGAGAGAGAGAGAGATGGGGAGAAAGATTCTGTCATTACACACCCCAATTACCTCTCAGCTGATATCTCCCGGATGTATTCCCAACAAGAGGAGAATACGTTTAAGTCAAATGACGTCAATGTACACTTTGACCTTTAGATGAGATTTAGAAGTGACTGTAATGTAAAGTTGCAGGTGGGGTTGAGTCCCAAATGGCAGAAGTAGTGCACTACATACGAAATAGGGAGCCATTTAGGACTCCAGCCATAGTTTCCTTCTTAGAAGTGTGTGTAAAGTTTTCTCTCCAGACTGCCAGGTCAAGTTGTGTAGGTCTGGTGCTGCTGCAGCGTGTAGTGGGACTGACCCTTACCCAGCCTTCTGACTGAGGGAAATGGGACGTGAGTGGGCGTGCGAGGGGATGGTTTGTTGGTGCAGGAGAGGACAGGTGTGTTCATTAGCCTTTGCTAGCCTGTCTGATTGAGCCAGGTGGTGCTGCAGTAGAGACAGCCTACAGATGGTCACTCACTCACTCACTCACTCACTCACTCACTCACTCACTCACTCACTGTCTGTCTGTCACACCACCTCCTCTCTTTCCATCTCCTTTTTATGGCTCCGCTTCCTTCCTCCCTTTCCTCCTCTCTCTTCTCCCTCTCCTCCCTCTCTCTCCTCCTCTCGCTCTCTTCTCTCTCTTCTCCCTCTCCTCTGGCTCTCTCCTCCTCTCGCTCTCTCCTCTTCTCTCTTCTCCTCTCTCTCTCTCTTCTCCTCTCTCTCTCTTTCTCCTCTCTCTTCTCTCTCTCTCTTCTCTCTCTCTCTTCTCTCTTCTCCCTCTCTCTTCTCCCTCTCCTCTCTCTTCTCCCTCTCCTCCTCTCTTCTGTTCTTCTCTTCCCTCTCTCCTTCTCTCTCTTCTCCCTCTCCGTCTCTCTCTTCTCCCTCTCCGTCTCTCTCTCTCTTCTCCCTCCCCTCTCTCTCCTCTCCTCCTCTCTCTCCCTTCTCCCCTCCTCTCTCTCTTCTCCCTCTCCTCCTCTCTCTTCTGTTCTCCTCTCTCCCTATTCTCTTCTCCTCTCTCTTTCTCCCTCTCCGTCTCTCTCTTTCTCCCTCTCCGTCTCTCTCTTTCTCCCTCTCCGTCTCTCTTTCTCCCTCTCCTCCTCTCTCTCTCTTCTCCCTCTTCTCCTCTCTCTCTCTCTTCTCTCTTCTCCTCTCTCTCTCTCTTCTCCTCTCTCTCTTCTCCTCTCTCTCTTCTCCTCTCTCTTCTCTCTTCTCTCTTCTCCCTCTCTCTTCTCCCTCTCTCTTCTCCCTCTCTCTTCTCCCTCTCTCTTCTCCCTCTCCTCTCCTCCTCTCTTCTGTTCTTCTCTTCCCTCTCTCCTTCTCTCTCTCCTCTCCTCCTCTCTCTCCCTTCTCCCCTCCTCTCTCTCTTCTCCCTCTCCTCCTCTCTCTTCTGTTCTCCTCTCTCCCTATTCTCTTCTCCTCTCTCTTTCTCCCTCTCCGTCTCTCTTTCTCCCTCTCCGTCTCTCTCTTTCTCCCTCTCCTCCTCTCTCTCTCTTCTCCCTCTCTGTCTCTCTCTTCTCCCTCTCCTGTCTCTCTCTCTTCTCCCTTTCCTCCTCTCTCTTCTCCCTTTCCTCCTCTCTCTTCTCCCTTTCCTCCTCTCTCTTCTCCCTTTCCTCCTCTCTCTCTTCTCCCTTTCCTCCCTCTCTCTTCTCCCTTTCCTCCTCTCTCTCTTCTCCCTTTCCTCCTCTCTCTCTTCTCCCTTTCCTCCTCTCTCTCTTCTCCCTCTCCTCCTCTCTCTTCTCACTCTCCTCTCTCCCTCTCCTCTCTCTCCTCTCCCTCTCCTCTCTCTCTTCTCCCTCTCCTCTCTCCCTTTTCCCCTCTCCTCTCTCCCTCTTCTCCTCTCTCTCTCTCTCTTCTCCCTTTCCTCCTCTCTCTCTTCTCCCTCTCCTCCTCTCTCTCTTCTCCCTCTCTCCTCCTCTCTCTCTTCTCCTCTCTCTTCTCTCTTCTCTCTCTCTCTTCTCTCTTCTCCTCTCTCTTCTCCCTCTCTCTTCTCCCTCTCCTCTTCTCTCTCTCCCTCTCCCCTCCTCTCTCTCTTCTCCCTCTCCTCCTCTCTCTTCTGTTCTCCCTCTCTCCCTATTCTCTTCTCCTCTCTCTCTCCCTCTCCTCTCTCTTTCTCCCTCTCCTCTCTCTCTTCTCCCTCTCCGTCTCTCTCTTTCTCCCTTCTCCTCTCTCTCTCTTCTCCCTCTCCGTCTCTCTCTTTCTCCCTCTCCTCTCTCTCTCTTCTCCCTCTCCTCCTCTCTCTTCTCCCTCTCCTCCTCTCTCTTCTCCCTTTCCTCCTCTCTCTCTTCTCCCTTTCCTCCTCTCTCTCTTCTCCCTTTCCTCCTCTCTCTCTTCTCCCTTTCCTCATCTCTCTCTTCTCCCTTTCCTCCTCTCTCTCTTCTCCCTTTCCTCCTCTCTCTCTTCTCCCTTTCCTCCTCTCTCTCTTCTCCCTTTCCTCCTCTCTCTCTTCTCCCTTTCCTCCTCTCTCTTCTCCCTTTCCTCCTCTCTCTTCTCCCTTTCCTCCTCTCTCTTCTCCCTCTCCTGTCTCTCTCTCTTCTCCCTCTCCTGTCTCTCTCTCTTCTCCCTCTCCTGTCTCTCTCTCTTCTCCCTCTCCTGTCTCTCTCTTCTCCCTCTCCTGTCTCTCTCTCTTCTCCCTTTCCTCCTCTCTCTCTTCTCCCTTTCCTCCTCTCTCTCTTCTCCCTTTCCTCCTCTCTCTTCTCCCTTTCCTCCTCTCTCTCTTCTCCCTTTCCTCCTCTCTCTCTTCTCCCTTTCCTCCTCTCTCTCTTCTCCCTTTCCTCCTCTCTCTTCTCCCTCTCCTCCTCTCTCTTTCTCTCCTCTCCTCTCTCTCTTCTCCCTCTCCTCTCTCTCTTCTCCCTCTCCTCTCTCTCTTCTCCCTCTCCTCCTCTCCCTCTTCTCCCTCTCCTCCTCTCTCTCTTCTCCTCTCCCTCTCTCCTCCTCTCTCTCTTCTCCCTCTCCTCCTCCTCTCTCTTCTCCCTCTCCTGTCTCTCTCTCTTCTCCCTCTCCTGTCTCTCTCTCTTCTCCCTCTCCTGTCTCTCTCTCTTCTCCCTCTCCTGTCTCTCTCTCTTCTCCCTCTCCTGTCTCTCTCTCTTCTCCCTCTCTCTCTCTCTCTCTCTCTTCTCCCTTTCCTCCTCTCTCTCTTCTCCCTCTCCTCCTCTCTCTCTTCTCCCTCTCCTCCTCTCTCTCTTCTCCCTCTCCTCCTCTCTCTTCTCACTCCTCTCTCTCTTCTCACTCCTCTCTCTCTTCTCACTCTCCTGTCTCTCTCTTCTCACTCTCCTCCTCTCTCGCTCTTCTCCCTCTCCGTCTCTCTTTCTCCCTCTCCTCCTCTCTCTCTCTTCTCCCTCTCCTCCTCTCTCTTTCTTCTCCCTCTCCTCCTCTCTCTCTCTCTTCTCCCTCTCCTCCTCTCTCTCTCTTCTCCCTCTCCTCCTCTCTCTCTTCTCCCTCTCCTCCTCTCTCTCTTCTCCCTCTCCTCTCTCTCTTCTCCCTCTCCTCTCTCTCTTCTCCTCTCCTCTCTCTCTTCTCCCTTTCCTCCTCTCTCTCTTCTCCCTTTCCTCCTCTCTCTCTCCTCTCTCTTCTCCCTCTCCTGTCTCTCTCTCTTCTCCCTCTCCTGTCTCTCTCTCTTCTCACTCTCCTGTCTCTCTCTCTTCTCACTCTCCTGTCCCTCTCTCTTCTCACTCTCCTGTCTCTCTCTCTTCTCACTCTCCTGTCTCTCTCTTCTCACTCTCCTCCTCTCTCTTCTCACTCTCCTGTCTCTCTCTCTTCTCACTCTCCTGTCTCTCTCTCTTCTCACTCTCCTGTCTCACTCTCTTCTCACTCTCCTGTCTCTCTCTCTTCTCACTCTCCTGTCTCACTCTCCTGTCACTCTCTCTTCTCCCTCTCCTCTCCTCCTCTCTTAATAAGGCGTGAAACGTCTCCTCCATCTCCTTCCTCTCTTGGCATTTCTTCCCTCTCCATCCCTCCCTCTCCCCAGTGGTGACAGTAGAAGATGAATAGCACCCTGAACACACAGCATTCAAATGAACCAGCTTCACTGTAATAGACATCCCTATATCTCATCCTACACACACACACACACACACACACACACACACACACACACACACACACACACACACACACACACAGTGAGCTCCAAAAGTATTGGGACAGTGACAAATGTTTTGTCTCTGTACTTCAGCACTTTGGATTTAAAATGACACAATGACTACGAGTCTTACAGAACTCTACATGCAGGGTTTCAATGAGGTGTTGTCTTACAGAACTCTACATGCAGGGTTTCAATGGAGTGTTGTCTTACAGAACTCTACATGCAGGGTTTCAATGGGGTGTTGTCTTACAGAACTATACATGCAGGGTTTCAATGGGGTGTTGTCTTACAGAACTCTACATGCAGGGTTTCAATGAGGTGTTGTCTTACAGAACTCTACATGCAGGGTTTCAATGGGGTGTTGTCTTACAGAACTCTACATGCAGGGTTTCAATGGGGTGTTGTCTTACAGAACTCTACATGCAGGGTTTCAATGGGGTGTTGTCTTACAGAACTCTACATGCAGGGTTTCAATGGGGTGTTGTCTTACAGAACTCTACATGCAGGGGTTTCAATGGGGTGTTTGTCCCATTTGGTGAAATCTTGTTTTGCAAGTGGACCCCACACCTCGCTGCCACAAAGTGCAATTGGTTCAATGACACATTCAATTAGGCCGGACAAAGTTGAATTGCTGTTTAACAGATGCCCCGCCTCACTTTTCTCCACAACCTGAAAAAATAAATCAAATCAGATCTGATATTTTTGGCCAGTAAATGCGGTTCTTTGATTATAATGCAGTGTCCGATCTCCCTTGAGGCTCTCCCAGGTTGATGCCCAACAGACCAGATCAGACTCCGATCACCCACTGGGATCATGTTCCAGCCTCGGATTGGACAGTGAAACGCGCGCGCCCACCAACATGCGACGTGCAGATGTTTCATTTCTCTCTCATGCCGTCATGGCTGAAGCCGGCGCTAATTCCTACTATTTATGTGTCCGGGTTAAACGTGGGACGTCCCTCATTATAAACAAACAGTCGGTTAAATTCATGGTTTTAACGTCATTTTCAGTTCTATTGCAAGTGATTTAACAGACGAAACAACAATGTGATTGAACCAGTTGACTGGCCAGAGATCAGGACATTCATCAGCGAAGACGCAGTGCAAGCCGATGGTATTTTGGACGACCAAATTGAAGTCAAAATGATTGATGAATTCGAAGTGTGTCAGCTGTGTGGTGATTTGCGATTCATAACTAACATTTTACCGGTACTACCTAGTCGTAGGCCAACCGATAACACCACGACGGAATGGGTTTGAAGTGATGATGCGCGCCGAGAACAGCTAGCTTGTCCAGCGGCACGCCAGAGGCACGTACACACAGTGCAGATCAGCTGCTCGTTGGCAGCCAGACGAGACAATCGAAGGAGGATGCGCTGAGCAAAGGAACTGGGCTCCAATTTAGTCACGCTTTCTCTATATAGATTGATGCATCTATTTGTGCATGTTATGAACATTTATTTTCATTTGAATGATGGTAGGTTATACTCTGGCTGGATTTATGTTTTTTTTTCCCAATGCTACCTTAATTTGTCAGACCTAACTTGATTGACCCTGTTTCTAGAAGGCCTAGTCTGTGAGAGGCCTAATCATATTTGGATGAATATTTTGTTAAAGCTTCGGCTACAGCGATGCATCCAGGTAATGAACTCATTATTATGCATCAGCATTTTCATTCGATTACAATTATTTGTCAATCATTGTTGAATTTGTTAGGCTTTACAATTCATTCGATTAATGAACTGATAATACATTCATTCCTTGCTATTTTTGAATATGATAGAATATTGCATTCTATAATACATTCTATGTGAATAATGTTCATTAATGTTAATTTATGTATTAATAATAGTAATCTGAAAATCAGTCTGAAAGGTAATATTTCTCCTGTTGTTCATGTCCATATAGCCTAGGACAATGTGGTAAAGTACTGTTATTCCTTATCCACTGAGTCAATTCCTCACGCTGCTGTTTCCAACGTCTTATCATCGACTCATTAAGACCAAGCTCCCGTGCAGCAGCTCTATTTCCTTTTCCAACAGCCAGATCAATCGCCTTCAACTTGAAAGCTGCATCATATGCATTTCTCCGTGTCTTTGCCATGATGAGGGTGACAAAATGACTACTGTAGTCAGAATGATGGGACGTTTGAGAGCGCTCGATTTAATCTAAACAGTAAACAAAAAAGTTGTTTGACCTTAACCCGTTCGGCAATTTCATTGGTCTAATGAAAGCTTCATGCCGGCAAAAAACTGAGCACGTCACAGAATGTGTTTTTTTGGAGAAAAAAAATTGAAAGCGGGAAAAATCCATATATTAGCCGCGTCATTGTTTAAGCCGCGAGGTTCAAAGCGCGGGAAAAAAGTTGCGGCTTATAGTCCGGAAATTACGGTAATCAATTTTGTCGGTCCTAAGTAATTGTAGTAGTATTAAGTGTACTCTATATATTTTGTACCAATTGAGAACTTTGGTCCAATTCCCCGAGATCTGGATCTTCTCTGGAAAATCATTATTTTAGTCTTTTTGGGGTTTACTGCCAGAGCCCAGGTCTCACATTGCAACCCTGGCGAAGGCCCCAACCCCATTTAAACAATTCTGTTCTTTTCTTGCCAATTTTAATGCTGCACGTATTGCCAGTATACATTGATTTAATTATGTCATATGTTTTACCCTCTACACCACTTTCAATAACTTTGTAGAACAGTCCTGTATGCCAAATAGAATCAAATTATTTTTGGAAGTTGATAAAACAAGCGTACGTTTTGGTATTATTTTGGAGGACACGTTTATCTATCAGGGGTCTCTCCGTCTCCCTCTCTCTCTCTTTTTGTCTCTCCCTCCCTCTCTCCATCTCTCTCTCTGTCTCCCTCCCTCTCCCATTAGAATAAACACATGCTTCTTATCTCCCTCCCTCTCTCCATAAGAGGATCACACACACACACGCACGCACGCACGCACGCGCGCGCAAACACACACACACTCCATTAATATCAGTGTTGTCATTATAGGGAGAGAAGTGAAGAGAGACTGAGATAGAGATGGAGAGAGAGAGGTACTGTAGATGAATATTTCAGTAGTTTACCATCAGACGTAGAAGTAAAAACAACAGCACTTTCCCTGGTGGTAACATTTATCAGGACAAAGGAGAAGAAACATGTCTATTGCTCCAGTCCCGGTTTCACATTTCATGTCTCTGGGAGAATCAAGACTCACGTTTTTCACTGTGTGTTTCAAATTGTTTTTGTGTTTTTGCAAACTGGGTTGTGTGTGTGCGTGAGTGTAAGGAAACTGCGTTGTGTGTTTGTGTGCTTCCGTGTGTTTAATATTTTTTTGCGTGTGTTTGTTGAGTGCCTCTCTCCTCTCAACATGATAAAGGGGTTTGTTCATGCGTCTTTGTGCGTTCTTCACAGCTGGCTGAAAACATGTTGTTCCTTGTAAAATAACTATTTTGGTTCTCTGTGCGTGTGAGAGAGAGAGAGATGTGTGTGAGAGAGAGAGAGATGTGTGTGTGAGAGAGAGAGAAATGTGTGAGAGAGAGAGAGAACTGTGTGAGAGAGAGAGAGAAATGTGTGTGTGAGAGAGAGAAATGTGTGAGAGAGAGAGAGAAATGTGTGAGAGAGAGAAATGTGTGAGAGAGAGAGAGAAATGTGTGAGAGAGAGATGTGTGAGAGAGAGATGTGTGTGTGAGAGAGAGAGAGAAATGTGTGTGAGAGAGAGAGAAATGTGTGTGAGAGAGAGAGAAATGTGTGAGAGAGAGATGTGTGTGTGTGAGAGAGAGAGAGATGTGTGTGAGAGAGAGAGAGATGTGTGTGAGAGAGAGAGAGATGTGTGTGAGAGAGAGAGAGATGTGTGTGAGAGAGAGAGAGATGTGTGTGAGAGAGAGAGAGATGTGTGAGAGAGAGAGAGATGTGTGTGAGAGAGAGAGAGATGTGTGAGAGAGAGAGAGATGTGAGAGAGAGATGTGTGTGAGAGAGAGATGTGTGGAGAGAGAGAGAGAGAGAGAGAGATGTGTGAGAGAGAGAGAGATGTGTGTGAGAGAGAGATGTGTGTGAGAGAGAGATGTGTGTGAGAGAGAGAGATGTGTGAGAGAGAGATGTGTGAGATGTGTGAGAGAGAGAGAGAGAGAGATGTGTGAGAGAGAGAGAGAGAGATGTGTGAGAGAGAGAGAGAGATGTGTGAGAGAGAGAGAGATGTGTGTGTGAGAGAGAGAGAGATGTGTGAGAGAGAGAGGTGTGAGAGAGAGAGGTGTGTGAGAGAGAGATGTGTGTGTGAGAGAGAGATGTGTGTGTGTGAGAGAGAGATGTGTGTGTGTGAGAGAGAGATGTGTGTGTGTGAGAGAGAGATGTGTGTGTGTGAGAGAGAGATGTGTGTGTGAGAGAGAGATGTGTGTGTGAGAGAGAGATGTGTGTGTGAGAGAGAGAGATGTGTGTGAGAGAGAGAGATTTGTGAGAGAGAGAGAGAGAAATGTGTGAGAGAGAGAGAGATGTGTGAGAGAGAGAGATGTGTGAGAGAGAGAGAGATGTGTGAGAGAGAGATGTGTGTGAGAGAGAGAAAGATGTGTGAGAGAGAGAGAGATGTGTGAGAGAGAGAGATGTGTGTGAGAGAGAGAGATGTGTGAGAGAGAGAGAGATGTGTGTGTGTGTGAGAGAGAGAGAGAGATGTGTGTGAGAGAGAGAGATGTGTGAGAGAGAGAGAGAGAGATGTGTGTGTGAGAGAGAAGATGTGTGAGAGAGAGAGATGTGTGTGAGAGAGAGAGATGTGTGTGAGAGAGAGAGATGTGTGTGAGAGAGAGAGATGTGTGTGAGAGAGAGAGATGTGTGAGAGAGAGAGATGTGTGTGAGAGAGAGATGTGTGTGAGAGAGAGAGATGTGTGAGAGAGAGAGATGTGTGAGAGAGAGAGATGTGTGTGAGAGAGAGATGTGTGTGAGAGAGAGAGAGAGATGTGTGTGAGAGAGAGAGATGTGAGAGAGATGTGTGTGAGAGAGACAGAGATGTGTGTGAGAGAGAGAGAGATGTGTGAGAGAGAGATGTGTGAGAGAGAGAGATGTGTGAGAGAGAGAGAGATGTGTGTGAGAGAGAGAGAGAGGTGTGAGAGAGAGAGAGAGGTGTGAGAGAGAGATGTGTGTGAGAGAGAGAGAGAGAGGTGTGAGAGAGAGAGAGGTGTGTGAGAGAGAGAGATGTGTGAGAGAGAGAGAGATGTGTGAGAGAGAGAGATGTGTGAGAGAGAGAGATGTGTGTGAGAGATGTGTGTGTGTGTGAGAGAGAGAGAGAGAGAGAGAGAGAGAGAGGTGTGTGAGAGAGAGATGTGTGTGTGAGAGAGAGAGAGATGTGTGAGACAGAGAGATGTGTGTGTGAGAGAGAGATGTGTGTGAGAGAGAGATGAGAGAGATGTGTGACAGCGAGAGAGATGTGTGACAGCGAGAGAGATGTGAGACAGAGAGAGAAATGTGTGAGAGAGAGATGTGAGACAGAGATGTGAGACAGAGAGAGAGAGAGATGTGTGGAGAACCAGTGGATAATTGTTCCAGACATCCTCTCCTCTATTCCAGTTTACTGTATCATCTATTCCCCTTACTTGTTTGAAAGGACAGACAGATCACTGTTAAACTAGTGCAGCAGAGAGGAGAGGACAGACAGATCACTGTTAAACTAGTGCAGCAGAGAGGAGAGGACAGACAGATCACTGTTAAACTAGTGCAGCAGAGAGGAGAGGATAGACAGATCACTGTTAAACTAGTGCAGCAGAGAGGAGAGGACAGACAGATCACTGTTAAACTAATATGATAATTAACAGGAGACAGCAGGGTAGCCTCTCTCTGCTCTCCATCCTTCTCTCTCCTTCTTTCTCAAATTCAAGCTGCTTTATTGGTATGAAAAACATTGCGGCAATATTGCCATGCAGCAATGTATACAATATATATTGTAATAAAATAATATATATTGTAATAAAATCTCTCGCTCCTCTCTCATTTCCTCTTCCCATCTCTCCCCCCCTCTCTTCCCCTCTTTCTCCCCTCTCTCTCGCCCATCTCTCTCCTCCATTGTCTCTTCATCTCTCTCTCTCCCTTGTTTCCTCTTCCCATCTCTCTCCTCCCCTCTATCTTCCTCTTTTTCTCCCCTCTCTCGTTCCCTACCGTTCTCTCTCTCTCCCCTCTTCCCATCTCTCTCTTCCATATCTCATCTCTCTCTTCATCTATTTCAAAATGTCCCCCCCCTCCCCCTGTAGGTATTGGAGGTGGTTCGGTCCAACTATGACACGTTGACCCTGAAGCTGCAGGATGGTCTGGACCAGTTTGAGAGATACTCTGAACAACCCAAGGAGGCTGCCTTCTTTAAAGACCTGGTGAGAGGGAACAGTATAAACACACACACACACAGTACATGGGACATGATACATGCTTGTATTGGTCAAGTTGGTGTCTCACTCATAGTCCTGCACAGTTAGTTGAATTCACATCAAATCGTCAAAAATATTGACATATTTTGAAAGGCCACTGTAGCATCAGTTTTTGTAGTTGACTCTGTTTGTCGTCTCCCTGACCTCTTGTGACTGCTTCCCTCACACCAAGCCCCGCCCCCTGTCAATCAAGCAGCACAGTTCTTCCTCGCTGTTACCTTCACTGTTAGTTTGCTGTTCTGTTGGGTTCACTGTTAGTTTGCTGTTCTGTTGGGTTCACTATTAGTTTGCTGTTCTGTTGGGTTCACTATTAGTTTGCTGTTCTGTTGGGTTCACTGTTAGTTTGCTGTTCTGTTGGGTTCACTATTAGTTTGCTGTTCTGTTGGGTTCACTATTAGTTTGCTGTTCTGTTGGGTTCACTATTAGTTTGCTGTTCTGTTGGGTTCACTATTAGTTTGCTGTTCTGTTGGGTTCACTATTAGTTTGCTGTTCTGTTGGGTTCACTATTAGTTTGCTGTTCTGTTGGGTTCACTATTAGTTTGCTGTTCTGTTGGGTTCACTATTAGTTTGCTGTTCTGTTGGGTTCACTGTTAGTTTGCTGTTCTGTTGGGTTCACTATTAGTTTGCTGTTCTGTTGGGTTCACTATTAGTTTGCTGTTCTGTTGGGTTCACTATTAGTTTGCTGTTCTGTTGGGTTCACTGTTAGTTTGCTGTTCTGTTGGGTTCACTATTAGTTTGCTGTTCTGTTGGGTTCACTATTAGTTTGCTGTTCTGTTGGGTTCACTATTAGTTTGCTGTTCTGTTGGGTTCACTATTAGTTTGCTGTTCTGTTGGGTTCACTATTAGTTTGCTGTTCTGTTGGGTTCACTATTAGTTTGCTGTTCTGTTGGGTTCACTATTAGTTTGCTGTTCTGTTGGGTTCACTGTTAGTTTGCTGTTCTGTTGGGTTCACTGTTAGTTTGCTGTTCTGTTGGGTTCACTATTAGTTTGCTGTTCTGTTGGGTTCACTGTTAGTTTGCTGTTCTGTTGGGTTCACTGTTAGTTTGCTGTTCTGTTGGGTTCACTGTTAGTTTGCTGTTCTGTTGGGTTCACTGTTAGTTTGCTGTTCTGTTGGGTTCACTATTAGTTTGCTGTTCTGTTAGGTTCACTGTTAGTTTGCTGTTCTGTTGGGTTCACTGTTAGTTTGCTGTTCTGTTGGGTTCACTGTTAGTTTGCTGTTCTGTTGGGTTCACTATTAGTTTGCTGTTCTGTTAGGTTCACTGTTAGTTTGCTGTTCTGTTGGGTTCACTATTAGTTTGCTGTTCTGTTGGGTTCACTATTAGTTTGCTGTTCTGTTAGGTTCACTGTTAGTTCACTGTTAGTTCATTAGTTTGCTGTTCTGTTGGGTTCACTGTTAGTTTGCTGTTCTGTTGGGTTCACTGTTAGTTTGCTGTTCTGTTGGGTTCACTATTAGTTTGTTGTTCTGTTGGGTTCACTATTAGTTTGCTGTTCTGTTGGGTTCACTATTAGTTTGCTGTTCTGTTGGGTTCACTATTAGTTTGCTGTTCTGTTGGGTTCACTATTAGTTTGCTGTTCTGTTGGGTTCACTATTAGTTTGCTGTTCTGTTGGGTTCACTACTAGTTTGCTGTTCTGTTAGGTTCACTATTAGTTCGCTGTTCTGTTGGGTTCACTATTAGTTTGCTGTTCTGTTGGGTTCACTGTTAGTTTGCTGTTCTGTTGGGTTCACTACTAGTTTGCTGTTCTGTTAGGTTCACTGTTAGTTTGCTGTTCTGTTGGGTTCACTGTTAGTTTGCTGTTCTGTTGGGTTCACTATTAGTTTGCTGTTCTGTTAGGTTCACTATTAGTTTGCTGTTCTGTTGGGTTCACTATTAGTTTGCTGTTCTGTTGGGTTCACTGTTAGTTTGCTGTTCTGTTGGGTTCACTATTAGTTTGCTGTTCTGTTGGGTTCACTATTAGTTTGTTGTTCTGTTGGGTTCACTGTTAGTTTGCTGTTCTGTTGGGTTCACTGTTAGTTTGCTGTTCTGTTGGGTTCACTATTAGTTTGCTGTTCTGTTGGGTTCACTATTAGTTTGTTGTTCTGTTGGGTTCACTGTTAGTTTGCTGTTCTGTTAGGTTCACTATTAGTTTGCTGTTCTGTTAGGTTCACTATTAGTTTGTTGTTCTGTTGGGTTCACTGTTAGTTTGCTGTTCTGTTAGGTTCACTGTTAGTTTGCTGTTCTGTTGGGTTCACTATTAGTTTGCTGTTCTGTTGGGTTCACTATTAGTTTGTTGTTCTGTTGGGTTCACTGTTAGTTTGCTGTTCTGTTAGGTTCACTATTAGTTTGCTGTTCTGTTGGGTTCACTATTAGTTTGCTGTTCTGTTGGGTTCACTATTAGTTTGCTGTTCTGTTGGGTTCACTGTTAGTTTGCTGTTCTGTTGGGTTCACTATTAGTTTGCTGTTCTGTTGGGTTCACTATTAGTTTGCTGTTCTGTTGGGTTCACTATTAGTTTGTTGTTCTGTTGGGTTCACTACTAGTTTGCTGTTCTGTTAGGTTCACTATTAGTTTGCTGTTCTGTTGGGTTCACTACTAGTTTGCTGTTCTGTTGGGTTCACTATTAGTTTGCTGTTCTGTTGGGTTCACTACTAGTTTGCTGTTCTGTTGGGTTCACTACTAGTTTGCTGTTCTGTTAGGTTCACTATTAGTTTGCTGTTCTGTTGGGTTCACTACTAGTTTGCTGTTCTGTTGGGTTCACTATTAGTTTGCTGTTCTGTTG